>NC_136002.1:15501081-15661081 GCF_048128805.1 Centroberyx gerrardi | reverse complement strand
TCTGCAGCGTCCAACAACCAATACACACACATGCACACACACACACACACACACACACACACAAACACTCACAAATGATTTATTTATAACCACATGAGCATAAATATTGCAGAACATCTGCAACTGCACATGTGCTTTCACTGCAAACCGTGTTTGCACATACACAGCAACCACACAGATAGGCAACAAGAAAAACTACACACACACACCCCATAGGTGCACACATACTTGTACACATAAGTGCATGCACACATGCGCACATGCACATATGTAGAGAGAGTATGGCGCTGATATAGCATAAATAAGTGCCATGTCATACAGCATGTCCAGACAATTTTCACCCACAATCTGGGAGAGCAATCAGCTCTGTAATTGGAACAGTAATTAAGACTTTAATTGCCTTTCCCAGCGAAGAGTGTAGTGACAAGGCACAAAATGGCTTCCAATGTGGAAGTGTGAAAAGGGGAGAATTCCAGTTGGTAGGAATTTCTCCTTTGGCCCATACCCACTGACTAGATTTTTTGTTCAAAGCTGCAGAAACACCAATATCAGGACTTTGAATCATATGGAACTTTGGAATGCAGAATAAGCTGCTAACTAAAAGTTTCAGTGGCTTGGGGCAAATTTCTCATCTTACAGGGTCCCTGCAGGCCAACAGGCCTGCAGCCCTTAGGCCCGCAGCAAAAACACTATTAAACTAAACTTTGAGACTGGTCTATGAGACCGGTTTCAGTTCCCTCATTTGAACATAAGAATTTAGCCCTGGAAAGAGGCTGGCACAATATGGCTCCCATGGCAGTCAAATTCATAGCTGGCATAATTTTTATGCATGTGTGAGGATAAGCACGTGTAAGGGTGTGATCACACATGAAGAAATAGCTGAATATGAGCATCAGTCAAGACTGCAGTTTGCCCTTGTTTCATTTTGTTACGCTAGGCTTCCCCAGCATGAGTAACTGCTGGCTATCAGATGTCAACATCCATCTCCTTATACCCATAAAGCCTTGTGTTTTGGGGTTGTTTCCTGTAGTTGGTTTGGATTATGTTCTCACTCTTAACGGACCACACTGCAGCTCACTTGGAAGAGGATCAAGACCAGGATTTTCAGGCAGTCTTGGTGAGGATATTCAGTGCGCACCAAATGGCATTACTCTCAACTGCCCAAACGGAATAAATGGAGTAAAAAATAAACCGCAAATGAACTGCTCCAAACATGCTTGATGTGAACACGTCCCACCAGTGCATGGGTGCGTGCACACACTTAAGTGGGTGTTGGGGAGAGAGAGAGTGAGAGGTCACTGCTTTTATGAACCTCTGGGTGACTGTTTAATCGGTGTGGGTTTAGATGAATGAGAGCATCAGGCTGTGTGTGTGTGTGTGTGTATGTGTGTATGTGTGTGTATGGTTGTGCTCTGTCCCTGTCTGGATGGGCTATCGGTTCAGAGAGGGTACATCTGTGACCTGTATTTCAACAAGGCAATAAAAAGGGACGAGCGGAAAGGAGGATATGGAGGAAGAGGGACAATTGTTTTGGCAGCACTTCCCACTTCCCTCTTCTACTACACAACTATGTGAGTCTGTTTTTATGAGCGTGTGTTTCTGCATCTTTACATGTTTGCATCTTAGTATCTATATGTATGGATGTGTCATTTTATGAAAAACTGCTGCATATGTCTGGTTTCTGGTGTGTGCATGTCTTTGTATGTGCGTGTGTGTATGTGTGTGTATGTGTGCCTGGCTAATCTAAACAGGGCTCTTTGATGTGAGGAATGTCCTACCATCAGCACATTGTCAAATACCTTTCAACCTGGATATCCACCAGCAAAACACACGCGCGCACAAACACACGCACACAGAAAAAGTGCACAGAGACGTGTGCATACACACACAAATGCACACAGATGCGCACACTCAAATGTGCAGACACATACACACGCTAACTACACACATGCACCCACTTGTGATTTTACCTCTAGGTCCATAAGAAAACAAGATGAGAGAGAGATCAACCTATCTCCTGCTTTTCACATAGCTGGAAGGCATTAGTTTGTTTATGTGTTGAGCGTTCTCTGGATGCATAACCTTGTTGGGGAAAAAAACTAAACTAAATAAAACTAAACTACAGAAAAACCTGCTTATTTTTAATCTCATATGTGCTTATCAATGACTAAAATAGAGATAGATAAAAATAAAATAAGAGTACAGTAAAAAGGACAGTAACACCACTAGTTGTCTTATTTTAATTCCCACTCATTTGAGTGCACAGCCTTTTATTCTCCATAAGCCTGGTGTGTGCACCTCACAGCAAAAACAAGAAAACAGCCACTGCAGAAAGTGAAATTCAGATTCAGAAAGACAGATTGTTCAGTTTGACCTTGTCACTGGATATCATGCGTCATCAGGGGGGAACAGTTGGGAAGATTTGTCGACAGTCCACATTATAGACTCATCCAACAGTTTTGCTCAATGCCTTGATTGTTTCAGGCTGTCTCAACAAGTGTCTTTTATTTTGCTCTAAAAACACTTGACTTTCTTTTAGTCTAATGCAGCTGGCTGGTGAGTGTTAAGAGGCTGATGAGTGTGAAAAGGCTTATAGAACATTTTGTGTCAGTCACTAAAGCACACATTACATGACAGACATGTTGGCCAATGTCTGTCTTGAATCATACATACAACTGAAGAGTCTGAAGAGACTTGGTTCATCCTTTTCTGCATGTTTTCATATATTAAATATGGGAGTTTGTGTCCATTTTTGAGCTATTTATTTAGTAGTCGTAGGATAGTAGCATTACAGCAGCGCAGGAGAAAGTGAGAAATGCCTAGCTCGTGTCCCACGCTTTCGGTAATCTGTCCACCAGCCTGTCAATATTTTTCTCATTTGTCTTTAGCCTAGCCTGTCTCTTAACTGGCCTAAAGTTGACATGTCCCTCAGCAAACCTAGCAAGTGTGAAGAAGGAGTTTGATTTTAAAACTGCTGTCACTGCTTGGGGGCAGCTAAGAAACAGCAGGATCATCATGTAAGCCTCATGATGCCGCTGTGTGTGTGTGTGTGTGTGTGTGTGTGTGTGTGTGTGTGTGTGTGTGTGTGTGTGTGTGTGTGTGTGTGAGAGAGAGAGAGAGAGAGAGAGAGAGAGAGAGAGAGAGAGAGAGAGAGAGAGAGAGTGTGTGTGAGAGTGTGAGTAGGAGAGGAGAGAAGGAGAGATATTTTGTAAATAATCTTCTTGACCTTCAATGGAATTTTATTTTGCATTTGCTGCTTTATTTGAATTATGGGTCTGAACTGCCAGAAACTGCAAGAAATTGGGCATCAAAAATCTCACAGCTCCCTTCCAAGCCTCCCGCACATGGGAAGCTCCACCTTTTCATGCAATCCCAGGGAGAATCCAGGTGTCTGTGTGTGCTGTGAGTACCTGCACACTGAGTCTACTTGCTGTGCATGTGAGAGAAAGGACCGGCTGTGTGTGGTTGCATCTAAATGTGTGTGTGACTGCATGTGCGTTTGTGAGCATAAGGTGGGTGTGTATTGAAGAGCGTGCTTGTGTGCCTTCATGTATGCATTTGTAGTTGTGAGTTAGAAAGAGCACATATCCATGTATGCAAGCTTGCCTGTGTGTCTGTGTGTGTGTGTGTGGGCATGAGTAGGTTGGTGTGTGTGTGTGTGTATGTGTGTGTGTTTGTGTGCACCTGGGAGCTGGTGATTCTCTGGGAGGATCTCTCTATGTTGGCAGGCAGACCAAAGAATGCAGGCCTGTCGTCCTCAGGGAGATTCTCTATCACACTGCGGTAGTCCTGGAACACACACACACATGCACACACACGTGCGCAAGTAAGCACGCACGGATGGACGCACACACACAGAGACATGCACCCACATACAGATATAGATACAAACAGAAACAGATAGACAGACAGGCAGACACATACAGTACATACACATATTGTCACTGCTTGTTTACAGACATGTTATGCATATTGTTCTACTTAACAATGATGAATATCATGTTGGATGATAACTTACATAAGCCCACTTTTTTTTTTTTTATATACTGTACTTATTATTAACAAGCTGCGTCAACAGAATCCAAAGCCATAGAAAAACAGACAAACAAAATTGACTCTGCTCTATGAAAACTATAACCCAACCCTACATCGAATCTCAAGTTGGACATTTGCTCCTTTTTCACTTACCTCTGTGGCTAGAATTCATTTTTTGAGCATATACTGTATATGAGGTACTAAAGTTACAGCACTGCATATCTATGTTTTTGCTTGCGTATGTGTAACACCCATGTGTCTTGTCCTAGTATGGCACGTAAAACTGTGACTGTGATAAAGGGCTATATAAATAAACAACACTAGACTAAATAAACAAGACTCCTACCAGTATGGAGCAGGAGCTTGGCAGGCTGATCTGAGCCGGGAAGGAGTGTGTTCCTCCTCTGCTCTTCCTCTGTCCAGCTGAAGAGGAGGAGGAGAGGAGGTGTGCAGAGAAGAACTGCTCCAGGTAGGAGCGCAAGATGCGGAGATCAGAGGGGTTGTCGATGCGTCCGCCGTAGATGGCACTCTCCAGCAGGCCGTGGACAAACTCCCACTGGAAAGCTTTACCGCCTGAGAGACATCAAGGTGCGCGCACACACACACACACACACCAACACACACACACACACACACACACACACACAGAGACATTTGTAGAAAGGCACATGTAAACACAGTCATATACACATGCACATACACAGAAAGACACATAAAAGCACAAGAATGAGCACACAGGGAGAAGCAGATATGCATACAAATGAATACTTGGACGGATGCATTCATACATACAAACAAGCACACACACATAGAAAGCTATGTACTTACACACACAGAAAAGCATGGATACATGCGAACACAAAGGAGCACCATTATAAACAACAAAACAAGTGGATGCACATATTATCGCGCAAAAGGGCAAATGCACACACAGATACACACACAGCATAGAAATGCAAAGTGGTGAATTGCCCGGGTCACGATCTATCAGAGGCAGTCTAATTGAAAGAGATTGTCGATCAAAGCCCCCAAAGATTCCACTCCTCATTAGCATGTGTATGGCAGGGCAGAACACAACAGAGCAGTCCGGAGCGCTGCGAGGTTAGCTCCCAACTTTCCTACCTTCAAAGAGCCTGTCGATGATCTCAAAGCCAGCGCGCAGATCCGACAGAGAAAACTCATAGAACTTAGTCCAGCCCTGGAGAAAGCAGAGAGGAGGGGGAATGAGGATGAGAATATTTATTACACTCCCTATACCAATGACACAACATCTCAAACACTAATGGACTATATTCAAAACTTGTCCACCAAACACGAATGGATTACATTCAAAATTTGTCTGCTGAAAACATACACACACACACACACACACACACACACACACACACACACACACACAGTGTTTCAGGAGTGGAGTGACAGTAGTATCATCCATCACACATATTTCTTCTTTCCTCTTCTTCCTGCTATAACAGTCTAGTCACTGTCTATGTGTATCTATCTTAGAGATGAAATATACTGACCTGACAAAAATAAAGACAGCTCTTTGCTTATCAGTACAGAGTACAGTCCACTCTGTGTGTGTGTGTGTGTGTGTGTGTGTGTGTGTGTGTGCATGTATGTGTCTGTCTGTCTCTGTGTGCACATGCACATGTGATAAGCTGCTATATCTTCCAATCTGCTAAAATTTCCCCCCTGACCCTTAATAAGCCTACTAATCCAGGGTGAATAGTAATTTAAAGGTATTATCAGTATCAATAAAACCACCCGACACACACACACACACACACACTCTCCCTGTCTTTCAGCAGCGTCCTCCTTCACATTAACGTAGTTACTCTCTTTGACACCTGTGATATACCCAAAGTTTTGTAATGTAGCCCACTGGAACACCTGGGGGTTTAGCGCCTTGCTCAATGGCACATCAGCGGTAGTTGAGGCAGATCATCACTCACTTTCTCCACCCAAATTTCCCCAGGGATTTGAGCCCTGCAACATTCTGGTCACAAGCACACTTCTCTTACCATGAGTGGGTAAATCACAAAACTGAGATCACTCACACACACACACACACACGCATGTACGCACACACATTTGCTACATTATGCCTCAGAGCACAGAGAACTTAGATATTAATTTAGCTGTGAAGATTCAGGGAGGAAAAATAAGTCTGCTGATTACAACACACACATACACACACACACACACACACACGCACAACATACACGCCTGCACGCACGCCTGCACGCACGCCTGCACACTTACACGCAGTGTTGCTGTGATGGCCATCCCTGAGAGAGCCGAAGGACTGTGAAAGCATAATTGAGTGTGAGGCCAGTCTCAGTATGTGATTGTGTGTCTGTCGGTTGCATCTCGCTGCTCTCCAATCAGCAGTTATAACCTGCCCACTGATTCTGTGGGCGGACGGATTGGGGTGGGGGGGTGGGGGTGGGGCACACTGTGGTTTTTGTTGGCATGTTCAGTGATTGTTTGCATGCGCGGTGATTGATTGTGTGCGCTGTGTGTGTTCAGTGACTGTGCGCTTGAGTGTGTGTTCACTGGTTGAGTGTGTTCAGGCGTGTGTCTGCTTTATTTGATAAATGTGCATCTGTATGTGTTCACCGGTCGCATTCAAGCATGTGTGCTTTTATTGAATGTACATACCTTGGTCTGCTTATTCAATGATTGATTCAATGTATGGGTCTGGTTGCTGACTGTGTGTGTGTGTGTGTATATGTGTTCACTGATTGTGTGTATTTGTGTGTTCAATGATTTTGTGTGCGCTCTTGAAAGTGTGTTATCTAGTTCTGCGTGTGTATGTGTGTGTGCCAGACATGATGGGTCACTAGTCTTCTATTCTCTTCCCACCATCAAACAGAAACCTGTACTGCTGCAGTGGTTCTGCTATGATCCTCTCTCACACACACACACACACACACACACACTCCCATTTAATTGAGGTACAAATAGACATTTCAGCCCTACCATGTTTCAGTGAATTAGAAGGGTTGTATCCTGCCTTGCAGCTGAAAACCTGTCGCTCTCTCTTTTCCTCCATCCCCTCTCTCCCTACTCACCCATCTCCCTCTGAATCTCACTTTCTCTCTCTCTCTCTTTCTCTCACAATGTCTATTCCTCTGCTTTTCTAAATGAAAAGTGCTCTCCATAAGGGCACAGGCATCGAGAGAGGGAGGAAGAGAGGAAGTGAAGCAGCAGAGAATGAAGAAGAGAAGGACGGAGGACAGTGGATGAAGGGAGTAGGGAGTAAAGGATGGTAGAGTGGAAGAAGGGAGCTGTGATTTTCTCAGTAATTAGAGGGACGATCATGTTCTTGGATGAGAAACAAGATTGACCTCTTAAATAAAAACCCTAAACAGAAGAGAGGGGGGGGGGGAAGAGAGAGAGGGAGAGAGAGAGAGAGAGAGAGAGATGAGGAAGCATGAGAGGAGACAGAGAAAGAGATAAAGGCCACAGAAAGGGAATGAGAGAAAGAGAAAACAACAGTGGGGAGAGCAAAGAGAGAGAACTGGAAGAAGAAAGAGAGGGAGAAAAAGATTAAAGTGGGCACAGACAGAAAAAGACAGGGAAAAGAGAGCAAGAGAATGAGCAAGAGACAGAATGAGCAAGAGCAAGGAGTGCAGAAACAGAAAGTGCAAAAGTTGTAGCAATTTAATTAAAAACACGTTCTTTGCTACAGTTCTCCCTATTGTATTTGCCTTTAATGGGAGTGTGTTAATTGTGTGTTGATTAGCAGAGAGGGAGAAATACTGTACATTTCTGCTCTAACTGCAGACATTTCTTATTACTCTATCAGACAGACCACTCTGAAACATAGAGACAAATGAAAGTCCCAGCACATCAGGATAGATTGTGCCACACACTGGCATGTTACCAATTTGAACGGACAGCAGTTTAAGATGACAAGCTGAAACATAACACAGCAAACTGCAGCAAGTATCAAATCATTAAGGGTACAGTTCATTTTCTTTGTTTCTTGGTCCGAACCAAAGTGGAAAAGTTTACTGTAGTTGGTTTGGATTACGTTCTCTCTGCCAATGAACCGCAACGCAGTTCGCTTGGAAGAGGACCAAGACCCGGATTTTCAGGCGGTCTCTATGTAGTTATTTAATCTCAGTTCATCTTGTTATGCTAGGCTTTCCATGCATGAGTAAGTGCTGGCTATCAGATGTCAACGTCTGTCTCCTTACACCCATAAAACCTTGCATTTTGGGGTTGTTTCCTGTAGTTGGTTCGAATTACGTTCTCACTCCTAACGAACCGCATCACATTTTAAGGCGATCAGATGTGGTTATTGTGTGGTGTGGTTGTTGTGCACCCAAGTTCCAATGGCGTTGTTCTTACCTGCCCAAAAAAACGAACTAAAGGAGTAAAAGCTCCAGCATTTGACTGAACCACTCCAAACATGCTTGGTGTGAAGGCTGCCTGACTTTCAAATGGTCCAGACGTCTACAACTGTAGCAGTTATCTAAAGGTCCACTTTAGTTCAAGACACTCATAAACAACACAATACATGCCCCTGTTGTGTTTGTCTGAAACTGGAGTCTGTTCACTGTGTGTGTGGGTCCCAGTACCTAGAAATATAATCTCATTGTCTAGCTGTCACTCACTACACTGTCTAGATGCCATCCTGACTCTTACAGAGAGGAGGAACAGGCAGAGTGAGAGTTAAGTAAGTGTAGTTAGGCATGCATTAAACTATTTTAATGGATGATGAGAAGGAAGAGAACCACCCAATGTGACAGAGAATTCTGCTTTCATGAGTCATGACTGCTGCCTTGGGCATTTTGAAGGCATCTGAAACCCATTTATTCAGGCCATTATGTGTTATATGTTACGTTGAAACTAGTTAGTTTGACTTTAAAGCTGTGTCTTTGTTTAGTTGCACCATGAGACTTAAGGTACATCTTAACTAGTAGAGCGTAAACGGACCACTAACCAAAACATTGTCGCAGACAGTGACGTTTTCCCCTGCCGCACCGTTAATATAGAACCTGTTAATATAGAACCTCCTAGATGGAACCTCCCTGTGCCGCAGCTAGAGCTAAAATCAACGACTATCATCTAACCATGGCTACGCGATAACAACAGAAAAAGATTAGAAACCTTGGAAATTTGCAAGCGCCTACAAACACATCAACAAATAGGTACGTTATCGAGTATAAAGTAGGCTATAAGGATTCATGTTAGTTTGCCTCCTATACCCTAAACCAGTCATCTAGCCTAGATAGTAGCCTACAACTAGGCTAGAATTAATATAGACAACAAGTGACATCACGCGGTTTAACCGTTATTTTCAACAGAGCAAAAGTTAGGCATTTCCCCCTCATTAACCATTATTGATGGCTAAAGAAAGTTGTAGATTTTTTATTCGTCAGTTCAGTGATCTAAATTCATGTCCAAGATATAAGTCAGTGGTTCCTCCTGTCCCCCCGCAGTGTTGTCGCTCTCCATACTACCTGAATGTCTGGAGCATCTCTCCTTAGCAGGTGAAGTGAATTGAAGTGGAGCAATATATACATCGGGAATGTAGCTTGTTACATCATCTGGGAGACTGAAATATTCAGATTATTGAAATATGCTGTATATCGCTATTTATATCGCTGTATAAAGTAGGTATTCTGCATAGATGAATACAAATAAAAACTCCAAGTGTCTATAATACTCTATAATACTGGTTAACACCCAAGTCTGAACGCACCACTGGGGAAGCCTATAAAATGTAGCCTAATTTAGGCTCCGATGCTGTGTGCTGTGTGCTGTCTGCTCGGGGAAAACGAAAGCACGAGTATAAATCAAAATCATTATACTGTTCAAAAGGATGTAATCCGTCACGGAGGACGCGTTACCGACATAAACCGCCCTGGATTTGTCCCTCCTGCTCTTCCAGCAAGTTATCCCACCTGTCAAATTGATGCGCCATGCCAATGGTTATTTTACGGAGGACTTTACACCTAGTAGGAGGTAGGTGTAAGTTTTAAGTTGTAACTTAAGTCTACGTTGTAACTATTTCAGTTGGTACAACTGTTAAAATTTTAGTAATGCGTAAACTCGGACTTAGTGAGACTTTACGTTCAAACTAGCCTACGTTTGAACTTAAGTTCAGCTGGTGCAACTGGCTGCTGGTCTTTTTGACATGTGGGTGTGATATGAGTTAGGGCCTAATATCTCAGGCTATTGTTTGGCATCATTTGCCATTGTATTTGTCCATTTGTTATCTATTTTGTGCTGATTCATCATTGCCTTGGGTTTCAGCTGAGAAAATGAATAGTCTCGTTTTCACTACAGGAACATAAATTGTCTAATTCCTTCCACTTTCTATCTTGTTACCTAGAGAGATGATTTATCAACAGGGCTGCGGTTTTAAATGAAGAAATGGTGTGTTCAGTCTCTAAACATTTTGAGGTGATCCTGGCCCTGGTTAAACATATCCTTTTGATTTATTTAGAGCTGACCCCGGTCCTGTTATGAATATTACAGCCGAGTTGCAATTCAATGTAAAAACTGAGTGAATACCACCACCTAATGCAGCAAATGAGTGTGAAATAAGCTGTAAATTACCTTTTAGTATATACCTATAATGTTTAATAATCCCAATTGTAAAATCCCTTGATGGTGTATGTACCTCAGAGACTTTATGTATTCCCTCTCTCCCTAAAAATGTTTGTGATATTCTAGAAATGTCTTCTTCTATTCTTATTAGACTTGACACTGCAGACCTTTTGGTCTAAGAGCAGTGTGCCTGAAAAATAAGAGAGGAGGGGACTGCTTGGAAATCTCACCGCTGTAGGGGCTGTTTACATCGCTCTAGGTGTGATGCATTTTATGTATAGTGTGTGTGTGTGTGTGTGTCTTGCCTTTCCAAATGATCATGGGATCAGGGGTCAAGTGGCCATTAATATGAGTAGAGGCTTATATTGTTACAGTACACACATACACACACAAATATACACAGACACAGACACACACGCACGCACGCACGCACGCACGCACACAGACACACACGCACACACACACAAAGACTCTGCTGGAGGCAAAATACAAATAGCAAACACATGTTATTTATGTCCTCACTGACCAGCAGTGTGATACTGGTGACCTGCATTTTGCTGCCTCCACTACCTACTGCTCCTCTCTTTGGGGATGTTGTTTTTTCTCTTTCTCCCTGTGTGTGTGTGCACATGTGTACACTACATGAGTCTGTGTGTCAGTGTGTAAATACATGAATCCCTGTAAATAAATGAATTTATATTGTTTATGCCCTTGTTATTAATTGGTTGGGGAATAGATAAATCATTATGTATGTTTGTTTATGTTGTGTGTGTGCTATAAATATCAACAGCATCTTGATTCATTATGTACTTGTGATTAATTATAACCAATGTGGACATAAATCATTCTTATTTGTGTGTGTGTGTGTGTGTATGTGTGTATGCTTCCTTCTGGTGGTTGTGTTTCTCCTGGCAGGCAGCATGGAGCAAGGCCAGACAATGTGTGCACACACTTTTATTAGGGTTTCACAATACCTCAATACTACCCAAGTATCTTGATTTCAGAGTATTGAAGCATTTAAGTTATACTCAAAATGTTGTGTCTATGTGGGACAGCAGCACAGGGCAAATAAGTGAAAGAGCTGGTTAGCTAGCCTGTTTGTACCATTGTCCTATCTATGTACCTACGACTGTTCCAACATTTGAATGTGAATAAACACATTCGTTTACTCTTTCGAATGGCATCATAATACTATTTGGTATTGTGATATGAGGTCTGGTGTAGTATCGTAGGGTGCAACTGTAGTATTGCAACAATCCGAGTCTGTATTTGTGTCTGTGTGTGTATTGTACCTGTGGTATGTAGTTGCGTCTTTCCTGGCAGACGGCATGGAACCAGGCCAGACAGAACAGAGACTGGGCTCTGGCCAGGACACCTCCTACAACACGGACACAGTCAGCATCAGTATCACAAATATCATCCAGAATAATCTATCACTGTCAGACTCAGAATCTCAGTGGTTTTATAAGCATTTAGACTCCTGAACAGTTGAACATGGACAGTACACATGGGAGCATATGGGGGTACACATGTCTGTCAAGTATTGTTTGCCAGCGTATATTCTCTCTACCTTGACACACTATTGCAATAGGGTTGCTTTCATGTTTGGCATTTTGAGTGCCATATTCAATTAAAACCATGTCTACTAAGAGGCATGCAAAATGGATGTAAAATGTAAAACGCTGGCAGAGGGCAGCTGTAACATTAAATTAAAGCAAAGTATAAGGTATTGAAGCTTAGGGCCAGCTCATTAGCCACATCTGGCATATTAGCAATTTTAATAGACTGCCATAGACACTGAATTCAGGGATGCAGGATGTAAGCTAGTCATTCAGTAAAAAAATAAAATGGAAACATGTATTATTTTGAACATTTCTGAAAACATTTGCATCACTGCTGGGAATGGGAGTCAGAGCAAATTGCCACTAACCACAACATTGACTTCAGCTCCCTATTTCAAAATTCATTAATGGAATAGAACAATATTTGACTGAATATTAGCAGGGCGAAAAATAGAAATAGACTAACATAATATAATATAATATAATATAATATAATAAACCTTTACTGATCTGCTCAGGAGTCCAGGACTCGTAGGTTCTCAGCAGGTTCTTCTTCAACCCTGGAGGAGCCTGGAGAGGGAGAAAGAAAAGGAGGACAGATAGACAGTGAGGGACAAGAGGGGAGAGATGGAAGGAGGAGGGGCAGGTTGAGAAGTGGAGGAGGACATAGAAAGTGAGAGAGGAGAGAAAAGAGAGAAAGATGGGGGGCATTTTGTTATGATTAAATCTTCCAAAATGTTATAAAGCATTTAGATGAGAAAACTAGACCACCGATTGTCTTTATAAAACCACATTACCACAGTACCTGCTCTCTACCAACAGCCTCTTTTGTCCTTTGCTTTGTTAAAGTACTTGATAGCAGTTGAAAGTTCAAGTTACAAAGTCCACAATTTGATATAGTATGTCAACATCATACAAGCACAGAGACAGCGCAAGACAGCGAGACAGAGGGAGAGGGTAAACAAGGGGGAGACTTGCTCATGTGCTGCACTGTAAGCTGATATGGGAGATGTTGGGAAAAAAAAGGCACCGCTGGGATTTGAACCCAGGATCTCCTGTTTACTAGACAGGCGCTTTAACCAACTAAGCCACGGCGCCAGATGGCAGCAAGAAGATCAGCAAAACAACTCGAGAGCTCCTTCAGCCATGCAGGAGGGGAGTACTGGAGCTAATTTTAACACTGAAAGGGCATACCTAAAAGCAAAAGCCTCTCTCCTAAATTCCATTTATAAAGAGAGACGTAGAATAGAAAGTAGACTAACAGGATGAAGAGAATTAAATAATGGATAGAGAGACCTGGACAGGTGCATGAATATACACTGACTGTACAAAACATTAGGGACGTCTTCCTGATATTGATTTATAGCCCTTTTTGCACCATCCACATCTCAATTGTGTCAAAGCTTAAAAATCCTTCTCTAACGTGTTTGCTTCTCTTTTTCTACATCTTCTCCTTTTGTGATTGGTATAGATTTAATAAGGGAAATCAATAAGGATAATGGATCCTACCTGGATTCACCTCATCAGTGTACTTCATGAAGAGGTAAATGTCCTTAATATTTAGTACTTTTGGTGCAGACATTAATTAATTCAGAAAAAAAATAGTGTCTGGTCCTTCCTACATCATCTTCAATTATGAATGTAACTGACTGAATACAAATTGGTCTATGGGAAATTTCACAAATGGAATACATAACATTTCCAGATTGATTTTTTTACAAAGGGCAGAGCAGACCTTATTTTTGTCTTCAAAGCATAAATGATTGACTTCTCTTGAAAACATGCAGTGTTGCCAACTTGGCAACTTTGTTGCTAGATGTAGTGACTTTTCAGATGCCCCTGGCGATGAGCGAAAACTATACCAACTTTTTCCAACCATTGGAAAAACAAAGTTGTGTTTGCTGGCTGATGCCAATGTACACTACTTCTCTGTCTAATCCACACAGGTCTGATGATCACAGCGCTTCCCATACACAATATAACCCCTCCCTTCACTGTAGGGGGAGAACAGGATCGGTGCAGCAAATACATACAGTAGATATGCAAATTAGCATATGATGTAATCTGGCAACTTCTAGCAACTTTCTGAGCAGCCAATAGCTACTTTCCTTGGAAGAGAGTTGACAAGACTGTGTGTGAGGCTCAAACTCACAACCCTAAAATTATGAAGCTGATAGCATCAAAAGAGATTGAGTGCATGAATGAATATGTACGTAATAAGCATATCACAAAATGTGTTTGTCACAAAATGCTTTCCAGAGCAACAAAGGCCGTATATACAGATTTATACAAGAAATCTGAAATTTCTGATATCTTATATTAAACCTGAATGGAGACTGGCAACAGCCAATGAGAACTGAGCTAGAGAGAAAAAAACAAAAAACAGTTCCACTTCCATGTTTGTCTTGTTTCTGTGTTGTAGTAGCGTGAGAGCTCATGTTTTTGTGAGACTGGGGGATTGAATTGTGAGAACTGGGTAGTGTGTGATCCCCAAATCCCCAAGTGTGTGATTCCCAAATCCACTTTGCCAAATGTGTGCGCCTCTATGATGGCAAGACCAAAAAGAAGCTGTGAAAGCCATTCGGTACGTGTGATGTCCAATCTTTTCACAGTCTGTTCAGTTTTGGGGTGTTTTCCGAGCCTAAGCCAACAGCCGGAGTCTGCAGGACCAGCAAGCATATGACAGGTCTTTCTCCCCTTCCAACATTCCTTTATTAACAAACTAACTGGACTGGTCTGACAACACGGAGGCACTGTACAAGAGAGGGCAGAGAAGACTGTTCATCTTGAGGAGGCTCAGGTCTTTCAAAACACTAGAATACATTCTATTGTTCTTTGTTGTATCAGTTGACAATTTGCTGCTGCAACAGGACAATTTCCCCAAGAGGATCATCCAAGTTTCATCTTATCCTTTGTCCTTTCACCGTTAAGCAAGTAGGGTTTTAGTTCTGTGTTTAGACACTATCAGTCCAGCTTTCATTTTTTTCTTGTTATTTTCACACAAACCTTGTGAAACTGTTGCATCCTGGTTCAGAGGTTTTTTCGCAAGGACATTGATAGACTTTTAAAATATTTCCCCCCGGTTGAGATTCAAACTCCCATCTTTCAGAGTATAAGACTGACACACTAGCTGCTGTGCCAACAAGCCAGGCAAAAATATATAGTGTCTACTCCAACACAGAGAGGGGAGGAAGGGCTGGGCCACTAGTAGGGATAAGGCTCTTGTGACTATAGATTGGAAACAGTTTTTACTGCCATGGTGGTTTGTATTTTAACCAATTCAAAACCAGTAGTGACATAACAAGTGTGCTTTTATGCATTATTGCAACTACTGTACTCTATTGTATGTTGTCTTTAAAAATTCCACCTGTTAACACCAGTGATGTTGTAACCAAGATAATCACTGGACAAAATACGTAATTCATGTGTTACTTCTTGGTACGTGCATGTCCAATGGAAAAGCGAGGACCCGGTCCATGCTTGGGGCTTCTACCGTACTGCCTGGTGTAAAAGCGCACACTGTATTTGCCTTATGCACGACTCTTAGGGCTCTGTGTGGCCTAAAGAGTGCATATCATAATTCCCCTAAACACTGCACATTGCAAGAAGTGTTAGACAAGAACAAAGAAACGAACACACAGAGTGCGTCTCTATAGAGGTCCTCCCAAGCACCGAATAGCCTACTTGTCTCTCCTCAATATAGATATACCTTTGGATTTAAACTTAAATCTGTCCAGCCTTTTCATAACACTGACTGTACAGTCAGACAATTCAATACTGTGTGTTTGAGTGTGTGTATTTGAGAGAGAGAGAGAGAGAGAGAGAGAGAGAGAGAGACGCCTACAGGCTGTTTATTAATAGACAGTAGCAGCTGACAAGGACCTTCCACCATAGCCTCAGGGAGAGAGAGATCAACTGGACTCTGTTTCCCTCCGGGGACCCTGTTTTTGTTTGAGTGTGTGTGTGTGTGTGTGTGTGTGTGTGAGGGACAGAGTGTAAGTGAGTGAGTGACAAAGAGAGTCTGAAATCTGTTTTCCTTGAATTGTAATCATGTTATATGTGTAGACAATAATCACAAAGTAGTAAACATGTTGGCAAGAACAGTGCAATTTTCTGATGAATGTATATGTTGTATGATTTATGTGTGTGTGTACATGTTTGTTCATATTAGGTTACTTACTTTTCCTGCAGTTCAGAAATAACACATCAACTTGATTGGCAATGTTCAGGCTGCATGTGCATAAAGTATGTCAGTGAATTTGTGCATGTAAGTAATTGTGTGTGTCTCTGTGTGTGTGTGTGTGTGAGAGAGAGAGAGAGAGAGAGAGAGAGAGAGGACAGGCTGTCTGTGCAGCATGCTTGGCTAGTGAAGCAGCTAACCCCTTGAGCATGACTCCCATCAGAAACACACTGAGCCCTACAGCACGCATCACTAACACACCACGCGCTGCAGGCTTCTGCATCTCTCTCAGACACATGCACATGTGCACACTCGAACATGTGCACACTCGCACATGTACGCACACACACACACACACACACACACACACACACCCTGCGGTGGTGTGAGTAGCCCAGTAACATGGCCCACAGATCACAGATTCACACAGATCAACAGTCAATGTGTGCGGTCATATCTGTATTGTGAAAGGAATAGGGTCAATACTCAGAAAGTAAAAATTACAATATAGAGTTAACATGGTGTTGATCTGTGTGTGGGTGGGCGAGCATTGGTGTACAGTGTGCCAGCCCATGTGTGTGTGTGTGCATGTTGGTGTGTAGTAAGCAGTGTGTAATAAAGAGGGTCAATACTCAATGCTAAACTTCAATGTACTGTAGGAGTTACGGCTTGTTCACACAGCACGCGTAGCGGCCAAGCACCGCGATTTTGCCCGCGAGTCGCAGTTGGCCCGTTCACACCAGAAGCGTATTTCTCCGCGCCGGCCAGCAGCTCTCCTGGTCTACAGGAGGAGAAAACCCCGTGGAAACAGGCTGTAGGCTGCTTACATTGTGCTCCAATAGCCACCAAAGCTTCATCTGTTCACTGCTGTCCTTGTAGAAACACTGCTGACAGCTCACTGTACTTTTCCACATCAGGGATGAACTTCATATCTTCCATCTTCTTCACTTTCTCCCTTTCTTCACAAACTCCCTCATATCAAAGCTGTCACGTTTATTTGTTTTCTCAGCAAGAGTCGTGACTTGTGATCAGGCAATAATTAGGAAAGCCTAGGGGACCTAGATATCTCTCTCTCCACCTCTCTCCCTCTCTATCTCTCTCTCTCTTTAAATAATGACATATAGGCCTAAATAAATTAAGTAGCCTATAAATAAACAAACCTAAACATGTATCCTTGTTTACTTTTGTGGTAATTCAGTAACAGACACAATTTTCAAAAGGCAAGTGATAATTAAAAACCAGATAGATCATCATCCTACAATGTATTGCATTTAAAACTTGCATCAGTGCAGATGGATTAATCAACAACAGTGAAGACCCTAGTAAGTTGATCATTTAATATATTTGTGCTTCTGTGGTGATATAATGAAGATATGACCATCTATAGTGTTTTCTATGGTGTTTTCCTGTGAAATGCGCGCCGCGGCACGCAGAGAAAATAGACTGAGCGCACTGTCAGTGTGAACGACCTGATCCATTAACATGGGCGCCGAAAGGAAGTGGCCTCCGCTTCGGCGCTGTTCCGCAGCTGCTACGCGTCCTGTGTGAACCCGCCGTAAGATGGTGTTCTGTGTCTGTATACTGTGTGTGTGTGTGTGTGTGTGTGTGTGTGTGTGTACCTCATATGTGATCTTGAGACTGGACTGCAGCAGTATAGGAGGGAATCTGGAGTGAACTTCTGCTGTCAGCCACAGACGGAAGCCTGCTTTGGGCTGCAGCACATTCAGCTCCTGGGGAGGAAGGACAAACTCATTAGCAACGGGACATATTCACACAAAAGAATGGGCATGACTACACGCACACACACACACCCACACAAAAATAATTCATTTTATGACTGCATCAGTTACACATTTAAGATGCATTTTGCAGACACTGACTCACACACTCCAAGTCCACACAAACCAAATTATTTTGTTTTAAATATTAGAGAAAATAATTTTACACCACACTGAATCTACATGCAAATAGCATTTGAAGCTTTTGATAATTTTGGTAGATAGTCAGATTACTGCATAAATTATCAGAAGCTGAATTTTAAAATATCAAGTGATAAATGAAAGCACACTTTTTTATAGCTACAATTCCAAGGACAATCGACTTGCATTTATTCCCTAATATCTAATTCCAGAAACTGTTAACCGAAACTTGTCTTCATATCGTGATTATTGTGAAGATATGTGGTAGAATGTGTCTCTTTCACACACACATACAATCTGTATGTATCAGTGTCAGTGGATATTAGAGGATATAGCTATCTCATATTACACACAGTAGACACCCATTAAATAAGAGGCCATAAGAAAAATAAGAGATATATAGCTATTTCGCATTGGACACAGTAGACACCCATTAAATAAGAAGCCATGAGAAGAATAAGATGCCAAGAGATACTCGTTCCCTCTTTCTCTACTTTTGACTTTTTCTTTCACTTTCCACTTCATTCGTTGTCCATTATATCCTTTCTACAGTAAGACATCCTCCACGATGACCCTCTGTCTACAGGTCGTCCCTCTTTCTATGTATTCTTTCCTGTGATCGTCAATGTTCATATACTCATGAAACTGTCTCTCCTTCTGCATCTCTCTTATTTTCACTCTGTCTTCATCGCTCTCTTTAAATTTCTGTCTTCATCTCAATTTCCATCTTTCTCTCCCTCACTTCCCCTCACTCAGGGTTAAAAATAACATGTTGGCGCCTTAGGGTCTTGTGCCATCTGATTGGGTGCACAGTCAAAGACTGAGATGTGTTTCCACACACACCTACACACACACAAACACATACACAAATAGGCATAACACAAGTACACATGCACACACACACACACACACACACACACACACACACACACACACACCGTATCATAATCAATGTGTTTCTGCATCAGTTGGAGCCTGATTCAGTCTCATGGAAGAACACATGATCACAGAGAATCAAAGGAGACAGGAATGGACACCCCCTCTAAGAAAACTAACTGTGTGTGTGTGTGTGTGTGTGTGTGTGTGTGTATATATCTATGTATGCATGTGCTTCGTCAAGCTCAATTCCACCGAAACAAATCTTAGTGTTTGGGAGGATGCGAGAGAGACAAAGAAAAAAGTTAGAAAGATAGATAGATATATAGAGTAAAAGAAAGAGGAAGCCAGAGAGAGAGAGAGAGAGAGAGAGAGAGAGAAAGAGAGAGAGAGAGAGAGAGAGAGAGAGAGAGAGAGAGAGAGAGAGAGAGAGAGAGAGAGAGAGAGACATCCGAGTGTGATCTCTATGCCAGCACCAATTTATTTTCAGCACCTCAAAACCTGCTGCCCAAAACCAAGAGGCATGATCCATATTTTACCTCATCTTATCTCTTTCTGTTAGAACACATCCACATGCCCCAGATGCCAGGAGCAGACACCCTACTGGGACTAACTGAATCTGCACTCCAATTCGGGAGACAATACGTGAATCTTTCTGGTAGCGAGAGCGGTTGTAGAACGCGGCTGTCACTCTCTCTCAAAAGTGAACTGCGTATGAACTCCAACGAGGAGTGACATCCTAGCTGCGGTGTGAGCGTGGCCACTGAGTACTTGAATATTCTGGTATTCCCCTTAAACATGAGAGCTCCCAAAATGTCACAAACCTATTGAAATACAGTTTGTCAGTTATAGCCACTGACAGAGAGTTGGGTCAAGCTGTACTATGGCTTCCATGCTTTTGCTCTGTCCCTAAAACTCTAAGAAATACTGGCTGCAAATATATAATTGTCATGGTGAAATGTGCTTTCTATAAAAGTCACCAAGTAAGAACCAGGGCTTGACTGTGGTGCTAACACATCAAACACTGAAAACATTGCAAATTCTACTGTCTAAATTGTTCTGTATGAGGTGATATGAACAAAAAAAAAAAAATGACATGCCGATTCTCAACAAATTTGTAGTTTGAGCAACACACCTATTTTTCAATACAATGCACATTAAAGATGTGCTGAAAAGAAACACAAGATGAGTTATTCCAAACTATCATCAAAATGTGACACATCCCTTTGAAGCATGGAACACAGTAATCTTTATTTCCCCTAATCTCATCCCTCATGTTGGGTGGTGATCAGCTCTGTAGCTACAGACGGAAAAATAAGCAAAAGAAAAGATGAATGAGACAATATGGCTGGGCGATATATGGACAACATTAACATCATGAAATCATAATAAATCATTTCAATCGCTGTATTTAATACAATATCTG
Organism: Centroberyx gerrardi; assembly: GCF_048128805.1. NCBI lineage: Eukaryota > Metazoa > Chordata > Actinopteri > Beryciformes > Berycidae > Centroberyx > Centroberyx gerrardi. Next base: position 15,640,513 of record NC_136002.1, on the reverse strand, counting down.
CTAAGATATGCAAAATCACATGTTAAAGAAGAGGCGCCTAATGACCCAACATTTTTCAACAAGCAAATTTATGCAGCAAGATGTTCCAAAATCCAATCAGATCATCTCATGTATAGAAGTAAGTATCAAGTCTTTATCATGTATTGTTCTTGAATTGTTGTATTCACAAGAATGTGTCTACAGACAGACACTACCAGGACGATATAATGACCTGGTGGTGGGACATAAAAATCAAATTGATGTTCATCGCACTGAACTCATGGCAATATTAAGTGCAATAAAACTCTGTAATTCCCACAATAATATTCCCCGAGTTGTTTCAGATCACATTTTGTGAAAGATTTTAATTAGTATTTGCTTTTTAACACATTTTTATATATATAGATAGATAGATAGATAGATAGATAGATAGATAGATAGATAGATAGATAGAATAAGTGGGTGCAAGGAGAAAATAGTAGGGAGGAGAGCGGAGCAAGAGAAAGAATGAGAGTGGACAGGGATGAGGAGAGATCTGCACTGCCAGCTTCAATTATACTCAGAGAACACTGACTGCTCTCCCCCTCCTTCTGCCTTCTCCTCTCTCTAACTGACCAACTGGTTTGATCCCTGAGGAATGAAGGAGGGAAGGACTGGAGAGGCAGATGGTGGAAAGAAGCCGGGAGAGAGAGAGAGAGAGAGAGAGAGAGAGAGAGAGAGACAGAGACAGAGAGAGATAGAGGTAGGTAGTAAAATTAAGTGAGGGGGAAGGCTCGCTCTTTGTCTTCTCTTGGCTGCTTTTCCACCTGCCCGCTCTGCCTCAGCGCATCCCTCCGTCCCTCCTTTCACTACCTCTGTTTCTTCATTCTTTCTTTCCTACGCTCCCTGCCTCCCTCGCTCGCTCCCCCCCTCCCCCCTCCCCCGCGTCAGTTTTTCATTTCAAGCTCGGCTGCCGAGACCCCAACCTCATCAGTTGCTGGGCAAAGAGAGCGAGAGAGAAAGAGAGAAAGAGAGAGAGAGAGAGAGGGAGAGAGAGAGAGAGAAAGAGAGAGAGGGAGAGAGAGAGTGAGAGAGAAAGAAAGAAAGACTGAGTTTTTAGTTGTACAGTATGAAGACGAAAAGTAAGGAGAGCAAGAACAGCAGATGAGAAGGAGGAAAAGAAAAGAAAGAAAAGAAAGAGGAGAAGGGACAGGGGAAAGAAAAAAAAGATAATGATAGGAAAGACAGGAAACAAATGGAGAAAATGGAAAAAGAAAGGATAGGAGGAAATGAAAAGAGAGGGAAGAGGAGAGTGGAACGGAGAGGGACAGAAGGAGGTGAGGAGAGCTGTAATAGGCTATGGTTTAATTCACATTGGGAGCAGTGACAACGCCGGACAGGAGGGATCTCTGGCTAACCCCGGGACACACACACACACACACACACACATTGAGGCCAATCACTGCCAACACCTGTGCCTCCCAGTGAGATATGACCTGTTACAGTGACACAGCACTAAACAGAACCCCAGGAAACACATACACACACACACACACACACACACACCCTCAAAGAAAATTGAAGACACACAGCAACACACTTAGAATGAGAGACAACGACTCACACATATAATGAGAACACATACACTATGATTGACAAATACAAACATATACTTGCTACACTCAGAGCGAGGCACAAAAACACACACACACACACACACACACACACACACACACATACAGACGCTAAAGCCCAGAGATAAACACACAAACACGCAGAAAGACACAAAGAGAGACACACACACAAACAAACACACAGCCAGTCAGCCACACACACAACCACGAACACAACCACACAAACAGCAGCAAACACAGTGACTAATGTGGGCCGACTGGTAGAATGTAAAATGTGTATGTGCAGGCAAAGGACAGGAGGTAATTTTAGATATGGAAATTTGGGCAGCCAGCAGAATGCTTTTTATGTGTGCGCGTGCATGTGTATGTGTGTATATATACATGTATATAGATATCTGTGTTTGTGTGTGTGTGTGTGTGTGTGTGTGTACTTCTATTACTGTAGATAAACACTGACAAGCGGAAAGAAACAAGAAATTACATGCTGGCTCAGTACACACTCATAGATTTTATGATTTCTTAGCTTGTCATGAGGTTGGCAATGTTGTCTTTCAGATAACTGACTGTCTCCACTGTCAGCAGACTGTGAAGCGGGAAGATTTAATAACACTGCAAAGCTGTTATGCATTTATAGAGACTGAAGACGCATTAGGAGAGTCCACGTATGGCCTGGGTGTCTGTAGCTGTGTCACAGTGTTTCTCATTTGTGTGTCTGACTTGGTCACTCCTACCTCTGGCTATAGCCTGCACACACACACTAAGGCTGCAATCAATGATTACTTTGGTAATCGATTAATCTGGCAACTACTTTTTTGATTCACTGATTAATCTAGTAAATATTTTCTTAATTCCAATAGTTAAAACAAAAAAACAAATGAAGTAGCTCAAAATTCTAAGCTTTATTGAGCTGTAATGTCTTTAAGAAGCAGCAGATGGATGCTGACCGAGGAGAAAGTCATCTATACACCTTGGTTTGTTATTAGGAAGAAAAAATGGTAAACTTCATTAAAATTTGGAAAGTATCATTATTGTATGTTATGGCAAAATATTATGTGTTACAGTCTTTTAAATGTTGATGTAATGCTGCTGTGGAAAGCCATGCTGTTTTGCAGAGAGACTTCGTTTTGAAACTCGCAGTCTACATTTTTTGTGATCGTCTCATGGGTTTGGTTGTATTTTCATCTTCAATGTGGGAACCGTCTTCTTTGCCTCTTTGCTGCATGTCGGTCATCTAGATTTCAAGCAGTGTTGCCATCTACTGTTGCCTTTGTGCATTGCACCATTGACCGTTAAGACGCATCTTTCATGCATACAGCCTGAAAATGTAATGCGACGTGTCAATGATAAAAATCTGTCAATGAATTTGCATTATTGATTTTGTTGTCAACAAATTATGTCAACAAAAAAAATGTTGCAGCCCTAACACACACACACACAGGGTCAGCTGCTTTGTCTAATAATTAACAGCCTGAGGCAGATATAGATAGTCACACACACACACCCCTTACCAGTCACACTGCACAAAATAAGCAAAAACATGCTGACACCCGTCCTCTGGCCCATACTGCACACAAACATACACACACACACACGCGTGCGTGCGCGCACACACACCCACACACACCCACCCACACCCACAGCCACACCCACACAGAGTACCTACTTTTTCAAGGAGGGGTAGCCATGCAGTGACCAGGTGAAGGTTTTTGAGGCAAAGCCAGTCTCCATTACGGGAACATTCTCTGAGTGTGGCTAAGGCCACATCAGCCTGTCCCTGACCCATGGAAATCTAGACAGACAGACAGAGAAAGGGAGGGAGGAAGGGGGAGAAAGAAGCATAGAGATGGAAAATTTGATTCAACATTGTAATTTCTCAGAAGTTAGAGGGCAGAAAATCTGATTCAGTATTATAATTAATCTCTCTCCTAAGTGACAGAAAGTCAGAAACACCTGCAAAGTCAGATTCCCAGTATGATTTTCTGTAACACTAGCATTGTCATGTGGTGTTCAGAATATCTGCCACACAGCCAGTTACTTATAATTTTAATGGTAAGTGCAGGACCCCTGTGAGTGCAATGCCCAGTGGAAATATTTTCCAATCCATAACGCCAGCCTGGTGCTCATTGAAAAACACTGTCACCCCACTTCAGGCTTTATTTAGGTTTTGAGTTTATGGATTGAAGACCACTTTCACTCTCAAATTGATTAACTGAGCCATTGATTCAGGGACTTGGGGACTTGTTACAGGGTAAGGGCTAAATCAGTCTCACAGATTTACATATAGTTTGTAAAACGTTTGTTTCAGTTGTGATGGGTAATAGTGACAAAAACCTTATTTTCCATGAAACCTTTGAAGAATATATGTGAAAATACACACTAGTTATATGGTCAAATACATTGTGGCTTTAAAACCCTCAGTCGCATTTGATCGTGGGTATTAGCTTTGCATACTTGCAACACTTTCAAAATACATACTAAATCAGATAAACAGGTGTTATACACAGAATGAAAACTCAGGCTGTGTTTAATCTCCAGGCGAATATGTGTTGCAGTGGATTACGTGTGTGTGGTGCTCATCCAAATAACAGCATGACCCTGCCTGCAACTGTATTAATGTGCGAATACCCATATGTGGGTAGTAATTTCCATATTTTAACTTTGAAACTAATTTTAAAGTAATGCAGCGTTGCGCAAAATGCACAAGTTGTATTAAATGAAAGCGCTGGATCTCTTCCTGTTGGTACTGCAGCAGATGGAGTATGTTTTACCCTTCCATACTAGGTCATGACCCCTATGAATATGTGCTCAGTGATGCTTTGGCTAGTTTAGAGGGGTAAATAAATGGAGGCACACACAAACTTTAAAGGCGTTTTAATACAAATCTGATACTGCAAGAAGACAGATTTGTAACTATGTGCCTTCTTTATGTGAAAACATTGCCCTGAAACCTGCTAAGAAAAATGGATCTGCAGTTTATCTGCACACTGCAAAAACTACTAAATATCCCAATTCCAAAAAATATTTCCCGAGTTATAAACTTTTAGATTCAGTCTAGCATTACATCTCTGTAAATTTTATATAGTTTCAGTCTCATATAGTCTCAGTGATGAAAAATGTTTTGATCTACTACGGCTTGTCAGGCAGTCATTTGAAGTTGAAGGATGAGCCAAAATCCCACTGCAATATAAATCACATTTTCCTATTTTATGTAATTATTATTTCATAGTTGCTTTAACCACATAATGAGCATTGGATAAATGCAGGAGTGTAGCTTTATCACAAGGTGTCATTTTTCTTAGACCTGCTGCTGTCCTGGAATGCATGACAACTGTAGAGCTATTTCTCAAAACTGGCTGTAGTGTCCTCATTTTTTCACCCATTCAAGTGCAAGATACACCGTTTTGTAGATCTGATCTTGCTATTTTGTAAAATGAAGAAAAACAACAAGAACAACAAAACCCTCCCCCCTCACTCTGGTCCCCAACTGCTTGCTGATCTGCCATGACGTGTCCCATTTAGTACTGTTGTTCTCTACCTCGTGATAGTTGTCCCTGCCCACGGTCTCTGTAGCGAGCTCTGTGAGTTCCTGGGAGGGGTCTGCCCCGGGAGAAATGATGATCAACACCGGCTCCCATTCCAACGTCTCACCGTAGAGACGCCGCAGGTTCAGAGGTGGTGGGGAGAGCTCCTTCATACCTGCAGAGAAGAGGAGGAGGAGGAAGAAGAGGACAGAGAATCAGGGAGAGGGTAAAAGACAGAGTTTAAAAGGATGTTCCAACATTTTTCTATTGACGCAGAGCAAGTTCAGAGTTCACCGTTGCCTTTTTCTACACAATGGAAGGTACAGCCATTATGTAATGGGAGTGCAGTGGATGGTGTATGTGTTGTACTCTTCAGAAGGAGTGTATTACCCAGCAACAACCTCGCTATGAACACGTGCTCAATGATACTGTGTTAGCTTAGAGGGGTAAAAAAAACAACTGAAAAGGGGGAGATGCAGAGGGTGGGAGGGAAAGGAAGACAGGGTGACAGAGGGAGAACAGGAACAGGGAGAGATAGACAGTGGCAAAGGGAGCAGGGCCGAAAGATATTGACAAAAAATCTAATTGCGATTACAGGTTTTTCTTGTCAGAAATTTTTTAGAACTTTAAAATTGTTTAAAGAAAAGTGATTTTGTTAAAAAAGAAAACAGATATCAGTGTGCAGGATTTACTGAGTTTGAGCATGATGAAAGGTTTACACCAATATTGTACTTATTATTACTTATTATATTGAAGATCATGTTGCGATTTCGATTTCTTTTCGATTGATTGTTCAGCTCTAAAAGGGAGTGATGGGGAAGGAGGGTGGGGGAAAGAAAGAAAGAAAGACAGAAAGAAAGAAAGGAGGGAGGGCGGGCAGGGTGAGGAAAGGAGATGAGGAGGAGAGAGAGGACAGAAGAGGAAGATATTGAGAGAGACAGAGCGAGTGAGATTAGAAGGGTGATGCACTGTGCATACTGAGTGTTAGGTATGCAGCAGTATTCACCGCACATAGCGCAAGAATACCTTGTCAGCCCCCTGGTGTTGAGAAACCAGGCTCTTTCTGTGTCTGAGTATGTCTGTGTGTGTGTGTGTGTGTGTTTTCTCATTGGGCATTAGGCTCTAATCCTGCTGTAATATATCGAATCACAGATCAGATATGAGTTAATAGTGATACACATGCAGAGATACATGCACACACACAGCTTGAGTAGTCAAATTAGGTGAAGTTCACATACACACACCTACTGCTGCTGCTGTGGTCTTATAAACACATACTACATGCATGTATCAGCCAAATTCTCTCAGACAAACACACACGCACCCGTGCACACACACACACACACACACACACAGACACACACAGAGCTGTCTTCTCTGGTTGAGACGACTGCCGCAGCCTGAACATTCTTTTGGTGTCTGCTGCCAAATGCAATCTGCTGTACTGAAATACACGCACACACACACACACACACGCACAAGGTCTTGGGAGAGAACATCTCAGAGCGACCTTTTGCTGCATCACCATGGCAACGCTAAGAAAAACAGTCATCTGACCACATGGCTTGCGATGTCCGACTACAAAAAAGGAGCATTTACAGAACGTGCGCGCGCATACACACACACACACCCTCACATGCATACACACACACACACACACACACACACACACACACGCACGCACGCACACACACACACACACACGCACACACACACACACACACACAACTACCTCTGACGTGTGCAGGTAATCAGTATTCGAGCTGCAAGCTAGCATTCTCTGTCTGTGAATAGCAAAGTTCACCTTGGCTTTTATGACACACATCCAGGGCAGAGAGGAGCAGAGAAGAAGACAGTGCCACGCTCTCTCTATAGTTAAAACAATTCTTACCGGAGGAAACATTGAATGGCCTTAACGAGCAGGCACTTGCCCGCACGCATACACACAAAAAACTGTAGATCATAGGTGTTCAGGTTCTTCCATTAGAATCACTTTTATTGACCAAGTACAAGTATTTGCATTTAAATGCTGATTGATTGTTTAAACAAAGGAAGAGTGTCCTGTTGTGGCTGGATGATTAAAGATAGAGAATAGAACTGAACGACAGAGAGAGAGAGAGAGAGAGAGAGAGAGAGAGATGTTATGTGTGTATGTGAAAGAGGGTTTATTTTTTTGAGAAATAGACTGAGCGAGCCAGTGAGTGAGCATGTGCGTGTGTGTGTGTGTGTCTGCGTGTGTGTGCCCATGCATGCACGTGCGCGCGAGTGGTGCCCAGGCCTGGACTGGGGGGATTGAGTGAGATTAGCTGTAAGAGGATTACAGACCATGCCTCATTAGCATACTGACTTACTGCCAAACACACACACACACACACACAGTCTTCCTCTCCTCCGTTCTTTTTCTCTCTGTCTCTATTTCCCTCTAGCTCTCTCTCACACAGACACACACACACACTCTCACCCACACCTACACACACCCCGCACGCTTGCACACACACCACGCCTTCACCAATGGGTTCACTTAGCGTTCAGGCGGCGTGAGGACCGCCGGCCTTATCATGGGAGAGTTAGCAGGCGTTTTATTAGAGCTGCCTGCAGACAAACAAGCAGAGCGACAAAGCAGTGACACTCATGCTCTCCGGGAATTAGCTCAAATGGAAACACACAGGCGCGCGCGTTTACAAGCGGAGAGTCTGTATGTCTGAGTCTGTGTGTATGTCTATCAGTCCGATAGACACACACACAGACTCAGACATACAGACAGACACGTACACACTGAGACAGACACCTAGACAAACACACACATACACACAGTAAGACTCCAGTGTCATCCTCAATGAGCCAGTATTATTAGCACTCTGTAGCAGCTGCACAACAGCTGACACTGAGTTTCAGTCAAGACAGCTTCTGCTATCAGTAGGAAGCACGGCAGTCGGAGCAATCTGGCTCACCGACGCTCTCTCTCTCTCTGTCTGTATCTCCTCCCTTCCATCCCTCCTTTCATCTGCTGCTTTTCCTCTGGGGCTGTTTTCACTGTCCTATTTACAACATTTGTGAAACTATTTTCAGGGGCTGAGAGTTGGGAAAAATACGACACTGAAGTTGCAGCCAATAGCTTGCAGAGAGCTCAGATCATTTGCAAGTTAAGAAAACAAAGCGTTCCACAGCTGCCGCCGTAAAATCTGCCCTGAGCCACAGTGAAAACAGTGCCTTATCTATGCGGCCACCCCCCTCCCCTTTCTCTCTCGCTCCCTCTCGCTCACTCTGACTGTTAAAGCTGCAGCAGCTGCATGAGTCTCCAGGCCTCGTTGGCGCAGTAGGCAGCGCGTCAGTCTCATAATCTGAAGGTCGTGAGTTCGAGCCTCACACGGGGCAGATGTTTTAAGTAAATAAATCACCTAACAACAAACCGCAGCGAAGGGGAGACCTGCTGAAGAATGACATTCTCGTCAAGTAAAAAGTGAAATGCTAGTTCAGCATAGGAATTGAAAATGGGAAACTGTGTAAGGCTGATTTCAAAACCCTGCGACATTTCTGATAAATGGACTACAGTCACTTCACACTCAAATACCTCTCAGATGCTGTTTGATATCATGTTTCTAAGTGTATATGATTGCTTTGTGTGTAGTCTTTTTACACTATCATTTGCACATTTGTGTGTACAAATACGAATAAATACGTATTGATATTGTTCGACGGATGTATTATCTCTAAACAGCCTTGGGAGCCTCGTTGGCGCAGTAGGCAGCGCGTCAGTCTCATAATCTGAAGGTCGTGAGTTCGAGCCTCACACGGGGCAGATGTTTTACATGGGGGGAGTCAATTGTTTACCTAATGACACGGATCCATTCCCGGGACAAAGCCATACAGTAAAATGAATCTGATAGAACAGAGTGAGAAGCTACTTGCTCTTGATATCCAACACCCCGTTTACAATTTGTGTTAAAATGTAATCTGTATCTGGATATCTTATCTGGATAAGGAAAAACACATATATTCAAGGTGTTAATGCACACTGGATACACACGGATCGGAGAGTGACCGGAAAGTGACCAGACTCAGCCAGGTGGAAATACAGTCCGTACAGCGTGTGTGCATTAGTGAGAAAGCACCCGCCCACATGGCAGGAATGTCATCACCATGGGTAGAAAGGTCATCACCGCGCCTCCTCAAGTACAGGCTGTACAGTAACATCACCACTGGTGACCCTACACCTGCCATGTTTACTTTTGTTGCCAATAGATGGGACTTGCCACCGCTCCACCTACTCGCCTGCTTTACATATTGTGCACAAAAAATGACAATGTAGACACAATGCGGTGTAAATGCGAGGGTGTGATCGGATTGTTCATTATCAGGATAGCATATCCAGATGTAGAGCACATTTTAATACCATGTATAGATGAGGTCAATAGGCCGGTTTCAGACTAAACCGTCACAGATCTTAATGTTGCCCGACAACAGAATCTGGTATTTAGTTTTACGTTCAGTTTGCTCTGTGATGTGTCAGTCTCATAATCTGAAGATAAGTAGGAGTTTGACCTCCACACTGGGTACATGTTTTATTCACATCTTGACTAGGTTGCCACTGTGGGAGATAGACAGGTCGCAGGCTAATTGCCTGATATGAAGACCAGCATCAGGGGAAATGCTTGGGGTTCAAAACACATCTAGTTGTATCTGTTCATTAACTGACAGTCTTCAGGTCTTAAAATGTCCCAGGTTACCTGCCTTGGCCAAGTTTTCTTTTAATGAAAACTATGTTTATAATGTGCCTAAGTCCTAGTTTGTTAAATGATGAGTCAAGCTCTAAAATGGGTCATAGGTCCCATTACGATGAGATCAGCAATAAGTTATAATGAGCCTTGGTTCTAGGGTGAGAGAATAAATTACTCTTTTGGGTCCTGCAATGAAAAAAAAAAAAAAAAAAGTCATGGCCTACGTGACTTAGCCTTGGACGACCTTTTAAAATGAAGTACGTCGAAATGTAAATTCAGGCTATAAATGTTGAAGTCAAACTCAAGACCTGCACATCAAATGGAAGGCTGTGTAGATGAGACTACTTACTCAAGTTGTAGTGGTTTGATTGGAAGTCTTGTAAGATATATTTTTTTCATGGAGCATAAGAGGACTTTAGGGCCATTCATATTTCAGTGAAAGAACAAAGTAGTTGTTGAAAGAAGTTGCGCCTCCGCCTATGCTGAATAACACGAGCGACACCTTTTCAGGTTGTTTTTTCTAATATACTGTATCATGTAACATAATGTAATTTATCACGTATGGTACCGATTTCCGCTGATGGTATGGACGATTAAATTGAAGGGAAGGATTGATTTGGCTTTTCCTCCATTTTGGAAATGACATGACAAGTTCACATGAATCAGTTCTAGGTTCTACAGTAGCAAGCAAAGGGTACTGCTTTTTAAAAAAATAGATCTATTTAAATTCGATACTCTCTTGATCCTTGCGGGCAAAATTCTCTTTTCACTTTCAACCCTCCAGAAGGAGGTCAAAGCACAGGGTCAGCTACAGCAGTGGTACTCAATGTGGGGTCCGGGGACTCACAGGGGGCCTTGAAAGGGTTCCAGGGGGTCCCCGACAAAAAGAGGAATAGTATAGTATATTTCAGTGTTTTTTTTTATTATTTCCAAGTAGACGATGTATCAAAATGACTATTCTGATCATAAGTTTAACTCTCACCACGATCATCTCCCCACCCACAGTATAGACAGTTATACATTTCAACATTAATTCAACAAGAACAAAAACCTTCTTGGTGCAAAATCTCATCAAATGGGGGCCCCTAGCCTAAGGTCGGCCAATTTGGGGGTCCTTAACATGAAAATGTTTGAGAAGCCCTGAACTGCAGAACAGCGCCCCTGGAGGTGGTAGGTAGTGATGGCGCACTACCTACCACTGTGTCACACTGTGTCGAAAATGGGTTCAGCACTCATAGCTTCATATGAGACGAGACATATCGCCCTTCCACACGGTAGACCCGGGTTCGATTCCACTTCATGTGTGTTCATTGACTTGTGTTTTTCAATTATTCAAACTTGATAATAAAGTATTGAGTGTGAGAGTGAATATTTTTTGACAGTAAACGCAAGGACAGAGGAACAAAAGGGATAAATAAAGAGTAGAGAGTAGGGAGAAAGTGCTTAAGGACAGACTGCCATTGAGCCTTTTGGGCAGAGGTAATTCAATGATACGTTGTGAAATAGCCTATATTATGCTATTATATGGAATGTGCTGTACAAATAGATTGATTTGGTTGGGCATTTATATGTCTGTTTCAAACAGAAATCACAAGAAAGTGTTATTTAGGCAAACGTTGTAAGGATAAATTCAAAGTATTTCCACACTGGGGAACGGTTGATGACATTAATGAAAAATGACATAAAATGTGCCATTTTAACTATAAACGCTGCATGTATTACACTATGCAGAATACTTACAGAACAGAGACTTAAGTGGACAATATATCTTGCGCTTTTGTTTTGAAGGCTAAACGGCCAAACCGGAAGTCTTGTTTCTGGTAATTTGAGTAAGAGTTACACATGTAGTTCTCCTCGTTCTCGTATCTCGGGGGAGCACAAACGTGAGGTTTTTTTCATATCAACAGCTAGAGTGGCGATTTCAGCTTTATGGTGTAAATGTCGGTCTTTTCAAGTCACTTTAGGATCGTTTGGCTTCCGGAGACTTGCATTATGCTGGACGAGCTGCATGGAGCCATTTTATGGTTATTTTATGGTTATTTTTTTAACTGTGAAGTCAGGTCAAGTCAGGTCCCCAGCAACTTCAGTTGTTTTGGAGAAGGCTTCTACGCCATTCCGCTGTGGAGCTCAGCCTGCTGTATGGACTAACAAACTTCACCCGAGTTTCAGCTGGCATGGGGGTGAGTAGATAATGACTGAATTTTCATTTTTGGGTGAACTATTCCTTTAACTCTACCCTGGCATTACAGTTTATCATCACAACTACTTTCATCTTTCACAGTGATATGATCATATTTGTCATGTGGTTAAGTGACCAAAGTACCAGGCGTATGGATTGTTAGCCATGAGTTATAGTTTCAAAATAAATATTCAAAAGGAGGGGAAACAGAGAATGAGAATGGGCGGTGGGATAAAGGGAGTGAAACTAAAGTAATAATCTTTCCAAAACGGTTCATAACTTCAGTAAATAATTTCACACTTGGAGGTAATTTCATTACAGTAAGCAGACTAAATACAGAAAGAGAAAGAGAACAAGCAAGAGAGAGAGGAAGAGAAAGAGAGACAGAGATTTAGGAAATAAGGGGGAGGGGTGGTGGGCAAGGGTAAATGATCAGATGATCACCATCAGATGATTTAAGGTAAATAAACAATTACCTTGACTCTGTGTCCCTAGTAATGGCTGGGCCATTGCCTCCACGTCTCCAGGCATGCACACTTCATAATGACAAACACTATGTTAAACCCCAGAGCAATGTATGGTGCTGTGCCTGTGGCCAATCCCCCCCAAAAATGTATATGTATATATATACATATATAAATGTATATATAAATGTATGTATTTTTTATATGCAAATACATATTTCTAATTTGATGGTAAATGTTTTTATTGTGACGCAACAAACCTCTAGGCGCACTACAGTAATTAATCCTGTAAACCAGTCTGGGAAAGGAGAAAAAAGAAATCTTTATTTTGTCACAGTTCACCACTCTGTGTGCACACGTGACAGGAGGAGGTGCAAGCCAAGACGGAGGAGAACCACTGACTAAGTCTAACTACTTAACATAAGGAATGTTTGGCCTTGAGTTATTGTTTATTCATTAATGAATATTCATATGAAGGAGATGCTGGTGTCCAAAGCACATAGATTTCCCCAAGGTTAACACACCCAGTAGGGCTTTTTAAAATGCATGTGCATGTGTGTGTGGCATATGATTGACAGAGAGAGAGAAAGAGAGAGAAAGAGAGACAAAACACTCACACTGCAACAACAATAAACAACTGAGCACAAAATTCTACATTGCATGCAAGCCCAAACACTCTTCTCCTTTGCAACTAGGTGCCATGCATTCAGTCTAAGCCTATGCAACGTTTGGCAGCATAATTGCAGCCAAACGTGAAAGAGAAGTATACTGAAGAAGTACACTGGTGAGGGAGGTAGTGGGTGACGGAGATAAGCTTTTTTTTTATGCGAGCTTCATAAATGGCCTACTTTGCTTTTGAAAATAAATGCTTTAGAGACTTCAGATGCCATATTCACGTTGAGACCGTTAAAATGCTGCTGCTTGATCGTCTGAGTTCAGCAAATAGCAGTGGATGAGTTACTCAAATATGCAATCTCATTGTGCCTGATATTTTGAATTTTACTATTTTCACTTAAATGCACCTTATTGCTTCCAACTTGGCTGGCTCTTGTTTCGGTCAAAGCCAAAATGTTCCTAAAAAAGGAGATGTAGCATTCAGGTTGAAAAACCATTTATATGGCCACTGTACATTGACCCAGACTTTCTATAATTGCACAGAGTCAAACTATTCCCCCTGTTCTCCTATTGACTGCTCCACTTCAAGCGGTCCAAAAAGCAATGAGGGAAGGCACTTTTTGCCAACTTGCTGATGCCACAAGGAGCCTCAGAGAAGTGTGGCAGACAATAGAAAGACAGAGAACAAAACACCAATTAGGATTATTACAAATGGGGTAGCATATGGATCGCAGTTATATTTACCTTGTGAAAAAACGTCTGCAAAAAAAGGGGAAAACAGACAATTCTAGCCTATAACACAGTTGTTGGCTTGGTGGTGGTTTAACTGCAGTGACTTTCCCACAACCACAGTAAGCCTCCAAATACCATGGCATGACAATACTTTGGTTACTGTTGAAGCTCTATAGCCATACTACTCACCTTGTTCCTACAAGGCAGCCAAACCTGCAGCTTGGCCTGACCAAATAGAAAATTAATACACTAACCAGCTTTGCGTGCGCACAAACATTCCCGAGAATGAAGCTCTCCGCACAGAAAAACATAGCCTTGGTCATCACACAGAGCTTTCAACAATATGTTGCAAACACATAGACAGCCATCCCAGATTGCACATGCTACACAGATTGCCTTACTACGTTACTGACTGCCCAAATTTTGCCCTGGGTCTGAGTAAGTTGGCAAAAGTATCCTAAAAGACATCCCTTCACCTTCTTTTTCCTCTCACCCTCTTCACATGCTAACCGTCCACTCAATCCCTCTCCACCGCTCTCTTTGCTCAAATACAGTCTTTATAGCACTGAGCTGGTCAGTCTCACCAACTTTTACCAAAAATCACAGGCTATTGCCCTCTCCAGACAGCCAAGAGAGCTCTGCTGATTGTAATTATTACCATAGCAGCATGCGAGTTTTGTCACTGATGCAGCCGAGTCAGTGATTTTCCTCAACAAGAGCCGTCAAAATTCAGGCCAGATATACATGCTTTTTGTAAGGATTGTCTTTTATTTCGAATTCAGAGAGCCACCTCAATAATTTGAGCCAATTCATAATGACTACCAGAGGTTCAGGACTGAAAAAAGTATTTCGTTTTAAATCATATGTATTAAGGTTAAATTAACTGGATGGACGTTAAGACCTTTTTCTGTTTTTTTATTTATTTATTTATTTTAAACCAGTCTGTCTCTCTCTTGTTCCTTTGCCTGCCTGTCTATCTGGTGTCTATGTGTTTTACATGTGGGAGAGATTTGTAGTCTAGTTTATTTGTGGGCAAATGAAGAAAGGATAGAGAGGAGGGGAGTGGGATGAGTATACAGTACAGTATAGGCTACTACAGGTACTAATACACTATACACCAAGAGCAGCAGCTGCTGCTGTCAGGATGGAGAGAGTGAGAGGGGGAAACAAGAAGTTGGAAGACAGAAGGAATGAAAAAAGCAGGGAGGTGTGAATTAAGATGGGAGTGGTGCAAAGGAAGGAGTGAATGAACTAGGGCTTAAGGATGCTGGGAAAAAAAGAAGACTGAAAAGAAAGTGGGAGGCATGGAGAGAGGTGGGGAGGGAGGGAAGCTGCAGCAAGAACTGGTGGGAGGGGGGTAGAGGGAGGGACATTAGGAGAGAAGGACAGTTGGGGAGTATAGGGAGGAATAATTTGAACAAACAAAATCAAGAGCCATTCAGAGTTGCATTATGGGATGTAATTCATAAGCCTTATGCAGTGAAAACAAAGGCAAAGTACAGTATATTGGATAGGTAATTTAACATTTCCAATTAGATGGTCGGGGGAGCATTGAGAGAGCCCAAAAATTGGACAACCGGGAGTTCAGTAAATATGAAAAATGTCCTATTGGTTAAGAGGATTTTGTAACCTGCGAGCTAAAACAAAACCTTAACATATGCATAACCTGCAAACATAAAAAAACAACATATCAGCAGTCTCCTAAACTATCAACTGTCATCACACAGGACTAGGTATTAGTTTTGCACACACACACATACAGTATTTATATATATATATATATATATATATACATATATATATATACACACAGTATATATGCACGCACGCATGCATGCACACGCACACAAACACACACACAAAAATGTCTGCATATTAGTTTCACCTGACACCAATTAGCAGAGTCCCAGATAGTGCTGTCAGAAGCCAACATGCCATTAGGAGGATTATCTGGACTGAATGAATGGGCTCATTAGGCACAATAAACTAACCACTCTCTGGCAGCTTCATAACCGTGTGTGTGTGTGTGTGTGTGTGTGTGTGTGTGTGTGTGTGTGGCATTTCCTCAAGGACAGTGGCATTCTCACAGAGAGGAAATATAAAGAAACAGAGAGAAAGGATGAAGAGGACTATCATGAAAAAAGCTGACTTCATAAGAAGCAGAGTGATGACAAGTGGAAAAGTGTGTCTCAGAAGTCTGCCATAAAAGCCTTGCTTGAGGACATTTAGTTTGATTGGAGTGTGAAGGTGGGATGTGCTCGTAAAAAAAAACAAAGCATCTTAATACAGTAGAATATCTGCAGAGGTGAATGAAGTAGTCATAGTAGTTTACAAGTACGGTTTCGGTTTAGAGCTCATCATTCATAGCAATCTCTCTTAAACTCTCAGAATTCAGGGGAGTAGAGTTTTGATTTTCTTTATTAAAACAAACAAATGCAAATCATATGTTTTAGGAATGAAAAAAACAAGAAACTGAGATGGCATTTGATATGGATAAATATAAACGTTCTGTACCACGGTGAATAACATGCTTACGAGAGAGAGACAGACAATGAGCGATAGATGAGAGGGATAGAGAAGACGGCGAGAAAGATTTTCATGAAAAAAATAATCAATAATTCTATAGCCTTTGGAATTTTGAGAGTGTTTACTCTGCATGTAACTGATAAGTGTGAATTCAATTTGTCCATGGCTTTAATGCAGCAAACCTGCGTTATACAGATTTTTCCACAACTCCTCATACTCGCCTGGCTCCAAACTGTCAGTCGATTTATTTGTTTCTCTATCAGGTTTGTTTACCTCACGGCACTGCCATTGTGCAACTTTGGCTGCTGAGGTAATTTTCACAAATAAAGTTTACATGGAGTGAAAGTGGGATTGCCAGCTGTTAAGACTGACTTGGTATCAGCTTCACATGGCACACATTGCCTATGCAGAACTGGCTAAACTAACCTGTTCTCAGTATGTTTGGGGCATATCTCAATTTTGTTTCATGGAACAAACTTGCATCTAACGTGTGAGTGTGTTAGATGCACTTTGGAGGCATTGGGAGTTATTAACAATTTCTGCCAAAGCAATTGATGGGACTTAAGTTATTGAGGGTTGATATAACTCATGGGTAGCCACTTGAGAGGGACAAAAAACTCTACCATTACCGAAGCAGTGTGTGACCCACTACTGGTTTCTGCCATTTGCAAGGACCAGGGAAGCAAATTAGCAATCAAGCTTGTTTCAAAGCATTTCAAAGGTGAGAGAAGGAGAGAGAGAGAGAGATAGAGAGAGAGAGAGAGAGAGAGAGAGAGAGAGGAGATCTGTGACTGCAATGACTGAGCGCCGATCTGCTCTCACAACATGGGGCTAATCAACCAATCATATTGCTCTGTCCTCCCTCTCCGAACCCGCTGGGCTAATGAAGAGAAATCACCACACATACATCAGCGCTGCACACGTGTGTAAGAATGAGTTTTGTGAGTGTGTGATGTGTAAGCTTGTGACAAATGAGAAGTAATGAGTGTATATTAATCACCTCGGTGTGTTTTTCCACAATCAGCCCACTCCATTCATATACTGACAGAAGCCATATGGGACTGTGTGTGTAGGTGTGTTTCTGCTTCAGAGGGATTGAATCCGTGTGTCAGCTTTGTTTTGTTTTGTTCTATCTTTTTTGGGGATTTTGGCGACATCTTTGGTGATAAGCAGTCATTGCTGTGGCGTTTTTGTACTGCACATCCCAGAGATCACCTGTCAATCAAACAGTGTGGCCAGTACTGCCGTGTTTTTTCTGTTAATGAAGTTTGAGTTTCTGTAGGTGGCGCTCTTATCTTTGTTCGTCCATGGTGTCTATCGCTGCTCATGCTAACTACCCAGTTCTTCTTCTACTGTTTCCAGACAAGCTGCTGTTGGTGCTGCCGGAAATGTAAAACACATCTCTTCCTGTGCGCCAGAGGATTTTGCCCAGGGGAGACAAACCTGACACTGGGTGTTTAGAACAGCAAATGCAACAGCTTTCAAATGAAAATGCAATCGCTTTTGTGTTCGGCAACACAGAAAAACAAAATAGACATTAATTTATCTTAAAATGTCTCAGATTTACATTAAATAAAGGTCATTATTGATTGCATTTATGCCTGTGTAAGTGTGAATGGATGTTCATGTAATTATGTGAGCGTATATGTATGTGTGTGTCATATGAAAGAGAAAAAGAGACAGAAAGTGAGATGCTGTCTTGATGCCTGTCATCACATTGCTGAAGGAACACAGACCATCATGGAGACAAGTCTATGACTTTTTTGAGTTGATGTTTGACCTTTTTTCCTCACATTCAAACGGTACATGATATGTGTGAGAGAGAGAGCGCAGGAGAGAGAGGCTATTATATGGTCGTGGCTCCCTATTTATGGTTGTGAACTGAACTGGTAAGGCAAAATCCTGCGTCCATGTGTATGTGACACGTAGACTTGAACTTGTTTGGAGAAGACTGATAAGTGACAAGACAAACTAACAGAGGAACAGGAAGACAGACAGGCACACACTTACCCAAGGCCTGAGAGGCGAAGGCTGCCATGGTGCTCTGCAGTCTGTCTGGTCTGACTGCCTGAACCAATAATACCTGGGCAGAGAGACAGACAGACAGAGAGAGAGAGACAGATACAGAAACAGAGACAGAAAGAAACAGACACCTCTCTTTAACCTAGTGTGTATCAATTTACAATGGTTAGACAGAAAGTTAATGTCACTCATGTCAAATGAAAATCTCACATTTCCAAATAGTCAACTTTCAAGGGAAAAATAGAAATGGCCTCATTTGGATGCATACACATTCTCGAATTCTACAAAGACTTTCACAGGCTTTGGGATCATGACATTTTCTGAGAGATGAGCTACATCTTAATACAATCTCAACCCCCACTTACAAGCCTTGCTTTCATGTGTCAATATGTCCACTTTACCATAAATATTTCAAATTTCAGTAATATTTGACTCATTTCAGTCAGGTCATAGTGAAATTGATAGCCATAGTGAACACAGGCACAACAAAGGTGGTTGTTTTCAACTTTTAACACATTGTCAGAAATGAGTAAGCTTTTGCTTTTACCCTGATTTTGTTAGTGAAAAAGTGTACAAAAAGTCAGATTTAATGGGTTGTCATTTCATACTTCCCATAAAACTACATTTGAAAACATGTGTAGACCTTTGATATCCAGTGTAAATAATTACTAAAAATAAGTTAAAATTGGAACAGCAAGGTTTTCATGCAACAGCAAAACTATGCAAGCAACTCAGTTTGGCTGATCAAATGGCTGGTGGTTGATTGGCAGCTGACCTGCTGGAAGGGAGTAATCTTCTTGGCGATGGAGGATGGGATTTCCTGTTCGCAGTGTGAGCTCTGCGAGAAGGACAGCCAAAGGTCTGAGTCACTCAAACACAGAGACTGATGGAGGGCTGGGAACGTAGCCTGGGAAAGAGGGACGGAAAAGGGGAATGACAGGTGGAGAGATAATGTTATAAAAATAGATCAATAAAATGCATGAATGAATAAATGTCTATGCCAATTTACGGATTAGTGAGAAGCTGGGAATTTAGTTTGTGATGGAGAGCAAGAGGGAAAGAGAAGGGTTTCTCTGCAACGTCACCGGTGAAGTGCATGTGCAGACCTGACGCAGTATAGACTCAATTGCCAAAGCAGGAATTCAATCAAATATTTTCTTTCTTCTTAAATTAAATGTATCTGTACATAAAGTAAAATAAACAATATGTATTACAGACGTAGATGACATTCTCTGTCCTATATATCACACAAGGGAATAAGCAGTGAAGGGCATCACCCATGCTTTCATTCATGTTTTACATTGGCAGAGGACAGCTAAGGTCTGTGTCTTCCACTAATCATTGTGAGTGCAGTGCTTTAAGATGTGACACACCCCAGAATTTTTGTATTAAACTGTTCCAATCCCTCTTGCACCCAGCCCAACCCCCTTACAAATATATGTACCAAGTAGACCAACTTGAACTGTAAGTAAGCGATTAGCCAAAAGTGAGTCATTAAGCGGCCAGTTAGGTTGGCAGATTGGCCGCAATTTCCATTGATGTAATGCCAAATATGAGAATAAGTGAATAGTTTCATTTAGCCAAAGCACAATTTTTAGCTTGTGGCATGAAATGTCTGAGCCCAAATCGCTACTGATCCTGGCTGGATGACATCTAGGGGTGACAGATTACTATCTTGCTACACTGGCTCTATGGCCACTGTCATGGATCACTATCTTGTTACACTGGCGCCAAGATGGTTAGAGTCACAGATCACAATATTGCTTCACTATCTTACTACATTGCCTCTATGGCTAACGTCATGGATCACTATCTTGCTACACTACAACAACACTGATGACGCATCAAAGCTGCGTGCAAGTGCAGATTTGCACTTATTTTAAGTGTCATTATGTCGCTATGTAACAACAATCACTTAAATGCTATACACAGGAAGGGATGCAATACTGACCAAATTTTGTGTTTCCAAATAGGACGGCTGTTCATGGCCGTTAGCTCACGTTGCGTTATAAGTTACGTTATAAAATGCAACATGGCTAGTATTTTAGCCAAGTTCATCAAGTGTCAAAAATAAACAGCTGTACTTCTATGTTACTGTACTGTAGTTGCTGTCAGCTAGCAACGCTAATGTAAAGGGTTGTAAAACTTGCTAAATGTAACACATATTTGCAAAGATGACATAGGCAGAGTGTTTCCAAACAAGAAACAGGTCTATATATAACAAGAGTAAATGCCTCTCCTCTATATTCCCAAAGACAAGTATTTGGAGACAACCATCATCATTTGAGACTTGCTTGGCATTCTGTTATGCCTACTGTCAAATTTTCAAAATCTCATTCGTAATGACAGTTTCCTAAACTATAGGTCGGGACATAAAATGGGCCATAAGCTTATTTCTGGTGGGTGCACGCATGCTGAGAGGCATAGCGTTCTTTAATCAAACTGGGTTCCAGGGTGAGACTATATTTGCACAACTGGGTCCAGGGATGAACAAGTTTAAGAGCCAATTCATTAAAACAAGACAGATATACAGTATAACTCTCTTTCATGTATAATGGCTGCATAAGTTTCTTTTAATTTAATTTGTGAGTGAGTGAGTGTGTGTGTGTGTGTGTGTGTGTGTGTCTGTGTGTGTGTGTACTTTAAAAATGGCCAGTGCTCCATGCCTCTCCTGATCGATCCAAGAGGGGAACTCCTGCCGAGAGAGGGGAGATGTAAGTCAGTGACAGAGATAATTGTCTCACACGCACGCACACACGCACACGCACACGCACACACACACACACACACACACACACACACACACACACTTACCTCTTTCCTGAACATTTCTCCTACTATGGATCCAGTGAAGACATCCCATTCCTGCAGAGGAGAGTAGCTTCAAGGTTAGCATCTGGCAAAACCAAGAGCTAATATTTTTCGATGTTATTTTTAATTGAAAAGACAGTCAACTACGAAGTGACTTATTAATATTGTAAGAAAGCAGTGCTGATTGTAAATCTACGAAGGTACTCACGTTCTGCTGGAAGAGTTCAGGGTGCATCCCTTTGACAAAGTGCATAGCAAACATCAACTGGTCAGCCTGAGAGAGAGGGAGAGAGAGAGAGAGAGAGAGAGAGAGAGAGGGGGGGGGGGGCAGAGACAGAAAGACAGAGTTTAAGTTATATAATATGAAGAGGAAAAATGAGGAGAGCAGGTTAAAGCAGATGAGAAGAGAAGTAGGTGGAGAGGAGAAGAAACCACAATAAAGAGGAGAAGGGACGAGGGAAAGAAAAAAAGAAAATAATAAGAAATACAGGAAACAAATGGAGAGAAAATGCAGAGAGAGTGTGCTCATTAATATTCTAGAGAGAGATGGATGGAACATGCTGATATATGAAAACACAGTTTTTTCACCAGTTTACTGTCCAACATCCAACTCCCACTAAAGAAAGTCACATCCTAGCACAAAAAGTTGGCATCTTATCTGCAGCTATAGTGTGAGACCAGACGATGTACCAAGTGCACACTGCATCTATGATATGTAGCTCAGCTCACTTTAGTTACCTGCTTGTAAGGCCTCAGGGACTTAGAAAGCTACACTTCCTATTGTGCCATCCTCACACTCTCTCTCTCTTTCTCTCTCAATGGGAGAGTTAGAGGGGAGATAAGGCAGAAACAGCCACTAATCAAGATGCTTATCCTACTGCCACCTACAGAGAACAAGAGAAAGGGGGAGAGGGGGTAAGACAAACAGAGGGAAATAAATGGAGAGAGAGACAGAGACAGAGACAGAGAGATAGAGAGAGCAGAAACAGAAAATGAAACAGAGAGAGTGTAGTAAGAGAAAGGGCACAAAGGAGGGTGAGGCATTGTTTAAATGAATGGCAAGAGTGAGAAAGAGGGACAGCAAGACTCCCTTAATGCCATTTGCCAGTTCTGTAGATGAATGCTGAGCCAGGTCCATTTAGGGTAAAACCAATGAGATACAGGCACACAGACAGTGATTTACATGCACACACGCACACGCAGACACACATGCACACACACCAGATGGATGCTGAGGGAAGGCCTGTTTCAAGTTCAATGAATCCATTTATTCTCACCAGTTTAAACCCACCTGCACTCCCATATTTATCTATTTATCTTCCTGAACACACACACACACACGCACACAAAAACCTGGAAACTGTGTTTTCCACCCAGTTCACAGACCTGGCATCTCTGTTTTGGGCTTAAAATTCAGTGCATTTTCCATGTGGCGGAAAAATATTAATTACCTTGAATGCCAACTCTTGCTTTGAATTTTAAACTCTAAAATGCGTCACATCTAACTGTGACACATCGGGACCTGACTTGTGCAGGGCTGCAACGATGACCAAGATGTTTTTTGTTGACTAAATTAATTCCAAAAATGAATTTGTAAGGCACAATTTGAAATTGAATGCAATGGTTTGAAATTGAATGTCTAATCTGATTTACAGCTATAATTTCAAATTCAGTTTTCCCAATTAAAATTTAGTTTTCTCAATTCAGATCCAGCTTCCTGAGACACACATCTGGGCACAAGTGACTTTTGTTCCCCGAGTGTTGACTGCACAGTGGGCTGCCAACAGTGGGCTAACACTCTTCACTTAACCAATCACAAGCCATGTGGCACTGTGCCTTGCTCATCTCTTCAACCAATGATCAAACATCACACCAGCTTGATAAATGAATGTAAAATTGACTGTTGTCTAAAAACATGTGAATATGTGGCCTGATTAGCTTGGCAGAAACTACAAAACCTGTCCCTTGATGTTACATGATTGCAGATTTGAGAGATGTTTATATTCATACATACTGACTGAAATGTCCAAGGTCATAGGACTACATATAGAAAATCTATTTCAGGGTAGATTTTCCCTGTTAAGCTTTTGCACAGTTACAAAGTCAGCCTTTCCACTGATACCACAGAAAAAAGGTGGTTCAAATTCTCCCTGATGTTTTGCTTGATCAGTCACAAGAAAAAAATCAGTAATAGCTTTTTCTGAACAATGCAGTCAGAGGAGAAAATTAGCCCCAGCCATCCAACTACTGCATTAGAAGTTTGACGACTATTTTGTGTGGTTGATTTTTTCCCCACCTTACTATGGCAAGCGGACAAAAAAGTATGTTTGTTAAACCCATCTGTGGATCAGGAAAAGGAAGTGTAGTTGTGATGTAAGGGCCTGTGCTGTCTAACTGCAGTGACATTGTCTGCTCTCTCTCCAACTGTGTTCTGTTCAGTCTCACTGAGCCGAGAGAGAGAGAGAGAGAGAGAGAGAGAGAGAGAGAGAGAGAGAGAGAGCTGGAGTTAGATGAGAAATCTGTGGCTGAAGGAGAGGCTTCATCCTGGGGGAAAGGACTGGGTATACGCAACAAATGTCTATCACTTTGCAAAATGTAAAAACATAAGAATCCTCAATATTCCACTTGCATCTTTGTAACTATCATTCACGTGCTATCAATACAATGGAAGTTGTGTTTATTTTGGTCAAGGTTAAATAAGAAAAACTTTAGCTAAAAATTAAAACTCACAGTAGAAATCTACTTGGTATGAGTTGGGAATCGAAGGGTTAGGGTTAGGGTTAGGGTTAGCTAACCACACCCTTACTTTCCACTGTCCTATTTAAGACTTAGACTACTACCTATTTCTAGTCATGTCTCTTTCTTGTAATCCTTTCGGGGTGGGGAAAGATACTTCTCTCACTTTTCGTGCGTGGAGACATCGTGCTCATTTCACAACATTTCAGGAGATCAGGCCGACATAGGGCTAACACAAATAGAAAGACACTCACATTCATACCTATGAGTCTTCAATTCATCTAACATCTTGCGTGTCTTTGAAATGTGCCAGGAAACTGGAGCACCAAGAGGAAATCCACATGAACACGGGGAGAACATACAAACTCCACACAGAGAGGGCCAGGGATGAAACCTGGGTCCTTTTTGATGTGAGGCGACACTGCCAACCACTGAGCCACCATGCCACCCCAACTTACATCATATAAACACAAAATTGATGAGATGTATCAGTGACAAAATGATCATTCCCCAGCGAAAACCAGAAAAGAAACTCTCCTTGTTTTCCATATTGTTTGGAAAGTTTTGAAATGCAATCAGCTGTCAGGACCTCCACTATCGCCACCAGAACACACATTTTGTCACCTGAAAGTCCTCTGTAGATTGACTGCCCTTTGCTCCTGTCAACCCGCTTCCTCTATGCACTCTGTTCACCTCCCTCTCCCTGTCACTCAGTCTAAAACAAGCCTGCCATGGATGACTACACAGCTGTGTAAAAAGCCTGAGAACTCTGTGAGGATACCCCACAACACAAAGCCTGCAGGCCTTATTGACAATCTGACTCATAGCGTGAGCACAGCGGCTGTATCTAACACAATAAGCCACGCTATGCCGGCAGCATTGATAATCAGCTACAATAGGCCACTCTCGCTCCCCCAGGATACAGTATTCAGAAGTCTAACTCAAACTCAAACAAATGCTTCTCTTGTCTACCCTCATGTCCCACTTGGAGGATAGTGGAAGAGATAGGAGAGAGACACACATAGAGAGAGAGAGAGAGAGAGAGAGAGAGAGAGAGAGAGAGAGAGAGAGAGAGAGAGAGTTGGCTGACAAAAGGGAAACTTCGGAGTGTCTCCTCTCATAGCCTGACCTTTCTGCATCGCCTTTACCCAACATTTCCTCTGTTTCGACGTGCCGCCCATGCAGAGTTCGATTCTGTCAGCACACGTGCATACACACACGTGCATACACACATACACACACGTATTTGTATGTGCAGTAAGCTCTTCCTCAGACAGCTCCAGTCAGAAGCGATTCATACATAAAACTAACAGACTCAGAACACATTGGTTCACAGCCCTCTGTCTATCACATCCCCACCCGCTGCTCCACAAAACTGCCTTTAAATCTGCGATCTGGAATCTGATTTGCATGCCTATTAAACTTTAAGGCCACATGACGCCACTTGTTTCCACCTGTGTAAAATGTGAATAAAACTGTACTAAAATGTACTACTATAAAATGTACTTTTCCTTACATAAGGAATGAATTCCAATGGTATGAATGGCTTCCAGTAGCATTACGTTATGTTAATGTTATTATATTACTTATATATTACCGGTTCATTGTTGTATTATTTCTGATTCTCTAAGGTTTTCGCTCCAAATAAGAATACCATGCTATTCACTCACCAAGCCCAATAATGAAAATTGCACCTAATAGCACTGGCACTGAAATCCAGCCACACTGTCTCTGTGCTGGTCATGTATATGCAAATTTAATTTTTTGTGCACTTAATAATGACTAGTTGGCAAGCCCATCCAAATTAGAAGTAGCACCCGATTCACTAACATTTCACAGCGTCGAGTTTTAAAAAGTGTCCATAAGTCAAAAGACTGTGCAGTCTAATCAGTGTGGCTATTCAAAATGGCTGCTATCACTGCTGCCAGATGCAGGCATTGTTGCCTGAAAATCAAGCATGTAAGGTAGATGGTTGCCCATCTAAGAATACCTCTTCTGCAACTACAGCAGCTGAAATCATTCAGGTACTGACTGAATAGTTATTCAATCACAGCATTGTTGGCTGAGATTCAACCCTGCCAGCCCAAAGACAGCAAGCAAAGGTTACCAGCATCTGGTGATCAAATGAGACAATTTGGGTTCCCAGTGCTTTTACATCCACCTTAACTTGCATACATTTCTTAGCCAGTAAGACTGAAACTATGTGCTACTAGCATGGGCAACGGAGGAACAAAGAATAGTGCAATTTGCAAATGCAATGCAATCTTGGTAAATCTGGCCTCAAGAGCTACATTCCTTGCAAAACACACTGGCTCAGAAACAGCTGAAAACTAAACAGACTAAATTAAACTAAAACAAAGCAGGATAGTCCATTAAACTGCCTTTAGATGTTGAATCCTGATTTAAAATTTTTAATGTGTTAATTCTTGATCACAGTTTCTGGGATGTGATCACAACCACAAAAAAGCAGGAAAGAAGTTGGGAAATAGTAATCTCCCATTTGAAATGGTAAAAAAAAAGAAAACTACCATGCCCTTCCATATGGAAAGAAGGCCTCAGTGTTTCGGCACATTCCACATCTGCAAAAGGCTTCATAGCACATGTGTGCCTGTCACCTAATATTACATTCTGTCCTTGTATCAAGAGCTTTAACAATCAGTTTGAGTTGCGGAGGGGCTAACCTTCATTTGGAGCTCTACTCGACCGTGCCCTCCCTCCGACCCTCTCCATAGCTCTTCTCTTGATCCGATGTCTGAATGATTTAGACCAAGCTGTCTCAATTCAACTGTATCCACTGAAGTGACAGTGGATACAGCTTAACCGAGATAGCTGGGCAACATGATATGACTGATCAAACGAAGAATGCCACAATGTCCCGGGTGTGAGCGTGTATGTGTCCGTCAGACTCCGTCTATGTACGTGTCACAGGGAAATGGAGCAATCAGAGTGCAATGAGAATGAAAATGTGTGTGTGTGTGTGTGTGTGTGTGTGTGGGTGTGTACAGCAGTCAGATTGACAGTTTGACAGGATAGGCATCACGGTAGACAGTAAAACCCGGAACATGTCACACTGCAGCATATCCTTACGACTCAGACCACTGCATGCACACAACAAAGCACACACATACGCATCCACATTCTCACACACCTTCACAAATACCTGCACGCGCACACACACACACACACACACACAAACCTATTCTTTGCCCTCTACCTTCATGTTTTCTTCCTCTTTATAATGAAAACACATTTCTCTTCTCTCCTCACCCTCCTCCAGTGTCTGAAATTACTTTTTGGCTCACCTGCCAAGGGCTAGTAAACAAAAAAATATAGAAGATAATATACATTTTAAATAATATACATTTTCCATAGAAATATGTCACTGTACCAATTGTCAATGCTATTTTGTGTATAGGGAATAATGCTATGTTTCAATTAATGTTAGGTTAGTGAACCATCCAGGCAGCAGAGAAACAGAAGTTTAGACGCTACTGCTACCGGTGTAACAGGTGCCTGTTTGATACATTGTGTTGGTTTGATTTGATTGGCTCATGTTCAGAGAGTGTGTGGTGGCCAGCAGGGGAAAAGTTTGAGACCTGGCAAAGACCAAAGACTGTATATAACCACGGCATTCAAATGTTATCGCCTCAAAAAATGACCAGCCAGTGTGGCAGGTGACTCTTACTGATTCATCCGCCAAAGACTGGAATTTGGCACGTGGCGGGTATTAATTTCAGACCCTGCTGTCATCGTTTGTTCCCCTGGTCTCCTCTGCCATTCACTCAGTCCCTCCCCCTCTGTTCCTTTCTTCCCTCCTTCAATAGCCTCTTTCCCTCTTTTCTCTCCATCCTCCTCCCCCTCTCCACCTCCCCTCCTCTCTCCAATCCTATCACAGAGAGGGAAGTGTTTCCTAATCGCGAACCCCTCCTCCCTCTCTACCTTTCCTCTTCTTTCTGTCTCTCTTAACCCTCTCCTCATTTGTTCTCCTCTCTCCCTCTTTATCTGTCTTTTTATTTCCTCTCTTCCCCCTCGCCTACCTCTCTCTCCTCTCCTCTCCCCCCTCCTGTCTGGTGCTATCTCTTTGGTAGAACAGATGGGGAGTGTTGACAGGAAAGCTGATAATGTAGTCCAATGTTTCCTCTATGCTAATAAAAGGGCAGCCACTAACTGTAGGTGTGAGTGTATGTGTGTGTGTGTGTGTGTGTGTGTGTGTCTGTCCGTGTGTTAAGTCTTGGCTAGATAGCCTAGAGGACAGACGTTATCAGCAGTAACAGCCACCCTGACTCTGTCTGAAACTGCCCTGCCATTAGCATACAGATATACAGACAACATACACACACACACACACACACACACACACACACAGAAATCACATTTACTGCCTCATCAATGAAACGATTGCTGTGTTGGTCAATATGTGACAGTTCATTACCATGTTGGTTCCGAGGTTTGTGTGTATATGTGTGTGAGTGTATGTTAGGGCTACACAATCAATTGGAAAAAAAAAATTTAAAGTGCAATATTGACTACTGCAATTTCCAAATTGCAAGAGGCTGCATTTTTTTATCAAAGGAAAATGGGTTCCAGACTGCCTCCTAAACAGCTATTCTGGTGCTGTGCAGATTCTCTAGCCAAAAAGTCAAGGTGCACATCAGAGAAAAACACTATACAAAACTATACAGAGCAAACCCTAGGCATCTCATTTTAAGACATCCGACAATATTATGTAGAAAAAAACTTACAATACACAGCATGTGATGTGGGTGACACAATCCATAATAAATTAGGTTCTCCTTATTTAACAATAGTTACGTTTAATTTCAATAAGATTCAATAATTAACAAGATTTTTTTTTCTTTTAACAATTTACTAAAGATTAGTAAATGCTATAAATATTTTTATTTGAACATTAATATAATAAAAATGAACAGTTTATCATTTATATATTGCATCATAACTCAGATGAGATGATAACAATGGCTTTCCAACCATTTACTGACAGTTTGTTATTATCTTGTTTACAAAAAAATAAATGCTACATTAAGTATTGGTTAATGATTAACAAATTATTTATAAAACAGTTACATTTTTGGGTTGTTATTATAAGTTGCAATTATGTTTATAATACTTAGTAAAAGGATAATAAACAATTTGTAAAACATGAATTGTCATTTTGGGTCCTCATCATAAATTTCCAAAGATTTCAGTACATCTACATAAGTAGAGCACAACCAACCTTGTTAAAAAATGTGACTGGTCACTTTTAGCCTGTGAGCCTTAACCGTACATTATGATTGGCTGGAAGGCAGGACCTCACAGAGTGTGATAAGGAGTGTGGGATTAAGGAATGGAGGAGAGAGTTATGTAAGAGAAGCGATTTAACACACCAAAGTGTAAAAGAGGGTTATCTTCTCGATATTCCTTACAAATTGGGCTGAGTAAGTCCTAACATTTATTTGGACTAAGTAAATACAAAGTGGTAAGTATCCTGAAGCTTTATTTTATTTGATTAGTCAGTATTTCAGTATAGCGTGCTGTTTCTCATCTTGGGTGATTTATGCAGGGTTTTTCCTGCATAGTGAAATTTCCATTCCATTTCATTCCATTTCCAATTTCCATTCTGGTGCCAAAGCCGCCACAATGGAAAAATAATTTGGTGCTGTAAAACATGATTTAGAACCCTTTCCAATGAGATTTTCTCATGTTCTATTTTAGGTTGATATACGGTACCCCGACCAGCAGAGCAGCGCTCATGAGTGCTGTTGTATCCACTTCTGCTATGCAGAAGAAGTTAAGTGAAAGCAGCAAGATGCGCAGAGCTTGACAAAAGATGTTGTCCCTTGTGTCAAGCAACGTCTGCTTGCTAAATACCTGCACAGTCTGTGTGTGTGTGTGTGTGAGAGAGAGAGAGAAAGAGAGAGAGAGAGAGAGAGGGAGAGAGTTTCTCTCTTACACACACATACACTCTTACATTTTTAATATTGTATCAGTAATTTACATTAAAATAAAATGTGTTTCTGAGTACCTGTTGTTAAGTTCTTAATGTGTGTGTGTGTCTGTGTGTGTGTCTGTTTACCTTGAACAACGAGCGGCAGACATACTCGTACACCATATTCTTCAAGCTGGCCTCCAAAGCAGCAATCCTGGCCTCAGTACTCTCAGCTTCCTACAGCACACACACACACAGAGGGAAGGAGACAAAGGCACAGAGGAGCGGTGGTCAGATGATGTCAGACTGAGGGACAGGGTGTCTCTAGTGCTTTAAGTGCTTTAATGGGGGCTTTTCTAGGGCTTGACAGGGGAAGTGAGTAGACAGCAACATTTATTGGCGCTGTAATTTGACACCCAAACTGGATTGCTGGTCCTTTTCTGGTAGGTCCACACAAGTCAAGTGTGCTAGTATTGAATTAATATGACAAATGTGCTCCGTGTGGACACTGAAATCTGCGCTATATTCTAGCTGGACATGTGCTACCTGCATGAGTGGTAGCGGAATGAAAAAGTTAACAGAGACATTTTCATTCAGAACTCTCTCCCCTCTCTCTTATTCAGTCTTTGTCATTCTGAACACATCTTAACACATCAAGGTAACCTGGCTGTCTGAGGGTCATTCAACAGCAAAAGACAGACAAGGCTAATACTACCACCCCTGGTGCACACACACACACACACACACACACACGCCAAGACATAAACTCTCTTGCATCTCTTTTCCTCACTCTCTGTCTTTCACACACACACAAACACACACGCGCTCATGCACGCACGCACACACAAAACACCCGCAGACACACCAACAAAGTGTTTGAAGTCAGTGTTCCCCTTGAAGTATCTTAGGCTGGGGCGGGCCGGCAGTAAAACTGTCAGAGAATGTGTGTGTGTGTGTGTGTGTGTGTGTGTGTGTGGAACAGAGACATCACTAAGATGATACACAGGGTTTTAGAGCCTGCTGCTCACTACAATTACGATACCGAGAGGGGGGGGGATTATGGAGAAAAAGAGAGAGAGGAAGTTGGACAGAAAGAAGAGAGAGAAATTCCAAGAGAACAACAGGCAGAACAAGAGAATCAGGCAGCGAGAGAGAGAATCAAAGAGAAATGGAGGTTAACGGTGAGAAAAAGAGGAATTCCAGAAGGATTTCTCTCTCTCAGTCCCTTATTCCCAGTTCAGCCTGTCTGTCCTTCTGTTTCCCCCGCCTGACTCTCTGCTGCCTCCAGGCTGGATAAAGCCCTATGGGGACGCTTTCAAACTGCCCCCAATGTGTTCCCCCACATCTGTGTGTGTGTGTGTGAATTTGCACAAGTGTGTATTTGCATGTAAACACTCGTATGTGTGTGTTTCTGTGTGTGTGTGTGGAATGTGTGTGTGTGTGCATAATTTGTGTGGAAGTGTCAGTGCAAGACAGCACTTTGTGTATATTCGAGGATGAATACTGCATGTGTATGTGCATGCTAATGTGTGTGTGTGTGTGTGTGTGTGTGTGTGTGTCTCAGCCAGCAGATAAGAGTGCTGTTCAGTGTGTTATATCAGACGTGAAAGGTTAAAATTCTCTTCCAGATCTCTGGGACCATCTGCAGCTCATGGCGAATGAAACTAGCTCATTTAATACACCACACAACAAAGTGTGTGTGTGTGTGTGTGTGTGTGCCTATGTGACTAGATTGCTGTTTATGTGCGGTCATTTTTTTTGTGTGTGTGTGTGTGCATGATAAGAAAACATCAGGCATAATGACGAAAAGGCAGAGCTGCACTGACCAATGCAGTATTCTGACTGCACTTACTGCATGTGTCCATACACACACAAACACACACACACACACACACACACACACATACACATACACACACGGCGGTGACCAGCTGCTGTCCGGCAACATTCTTGGATGGCAGCACTGGCTCCAACAACCCACACAGGATTTGGGGAATTAGTGCTCAATCTCTCAACCCAGTGATTGTGTTTATATGTGTGTGTATGTGTGTGTTCCTTTTGTAGTTTGAGTGGAGCACACAGTAGATGCCACAAAATAGCTGTAGATGGATGCACATTCATGGGAATGTTCGTGTGTGCCAAGATGACTACCATGTGTGCCGGGGAATATGTGTGCTTGAATGCATGCACACACACACACACACACACACACACAGTATGAATGCATATGTGTGGGGGGTATGTGCCTGCATGTGTGTGTGTGTGTGTGTATGCATGTGTGTGTGTGTGCATATTCTGGTTAGTGGACTATGTTTAGGGCTCAGATGGAAGACAGCAGTGTGACAGACAGCCCATGGTGCTGCAGAAGTCAGACTGAACTAAACTGAGCTAAACTAAAATAAACCAAAATGAATCAAACTGACCTAAACTGAAATCAAATTATTACTCTGTTCTGCGCAAGCCTCATTAAACAGATTCTATTCTATTCCTGTTCGGTTTCTGTGCTCTGCTCAGTTGCTAGAGAGGACCAGGTCCTTGCGCTATGAGGGATTTGACAAAGACAACAAAAAAAGAAAATTAGGGAAAATACTCAGCTTAGCTCTGATTACAGCCTTAATGGCTTGGTTGCACACTTATTAATACCCAGTGGGTGATGTGTTCAAATTCAACCAGGGTGTGTGGTGGGATGATAAATTGTTTCCTGCCACAATTTTCTTAAATTCTGTATTTAACAAGGGGGATGCTCAGGGGGAAAAAAACGGTGTGGACAAAGAAGACAGTACCGCTTTTCACCCCGTCTCACATCACCTCCTGCGGATAGTCTTCCACATGTTGTTGGAGCAGCAGAAATGGAATGGGAACATGGTCAATGGACATCTAACTGTTTATTACCAACACTGGCTGTGTTCACTAGTTATCCTGCTAGCTACTGTGCTAAACTCAGAGATTTGATGTTTCCAAAGTTTTACCACAGTGCGGTTGCCATGGCACTGCAGTCTAAGCAGCAAATTCAGGTCAGTCAGGGTGAGAGAATCTTTTATACATTAGCGATATCAAACGTCACCACTGTGTGGTGAAAATAATTTTCTACAAATGATGTCTGTTCTTTGTTGAGTAGTACCTAATTAATAAAAGGAAGTAAAAGTTGTATTACAGAGAAAATGTAACTATAAATTGTCACACCTTAGCTGCAGTTTTTCACACTCCCATAATCCTCTTCTCGTATTCAAATGAATTTACGAGAGTATAACAATATAGATAGATCTATAATCTAAAGACAACACATTTTATAATAAATCACACTGCTGTATAAGCAGCGCTTCTGTATGAATGTTATATGCTATAGGTACTGGTTGCTAATGGTTCAGTTGTTAACATTAAATAGCAAACCAAGTAGCCTAAGGTCTCTATGGAAGATATTAAGGCAGCTGATCAACTAAGGAGCCAGAGAGCTGATTCACACTCAAATACTTACACTACAATACACTCAAAAGCGTCTAATTAATTAGGTCTATATGTCATTGCCACAAATGTGCGTGGAACTGTATTTGTTTTCCTTTTTTTGGACTTGCATAGTATCATTTGTAATGGGGAAATTACCTTTTTTTTCCTGTACTGTGTGTTCCTACTGTGAGTATTTTAGGGGAGTCATAATCAGGAAATGGAGATCAAAAATATTCCAACAAGCAGCTGATCTGCCTGCTTGGCAATGTCTGTTCCTGTGCTCCTCACACACAGACATGCCCCCATGAAGTGAGGTCATCAACCTCACTTCCAACATCATCAAATACAGTTTTTTACAGTTTTACACTTAAAGGAGATTTAGGAGAAGAGTATTGCCATTTTCAGACAAATGCCTAAAAAATGTGAGGGAGCAGAAACGCAGAAATGTTACAACAGTTGACACGAGCTGCATGCATCTTCTAACACTGAGGAATGAGGTCACATATGGTCACCTGCCAGCTTTAGTGTGTGTGGGTGTGTGATGTCAAGTTGTGTTACCCTTTATGCCAAGGGCAGCAAATTTTCAAGGATGGCCACCTGTATGTATGCAGCTGAATATGCATTCCTGAGTGTGTGTAGCAGTGTTTTTTGGTTTGTTTCCATAACTGTCTGTTTTGATGTCAGCGCTGGTTCAAGAGCAGATTTAGGCACTTCAACTTTCATATTTGGAATACTTTGTCCTGATACAAATGGAACTGCTGCTGTAGTGCTGAATAAATATGGGAGAAAGAGTGGTGTGGCATCCAGTCACCTTCTTGGCCTGAAGAGCCCTTTGGAAGAGGCGCAGAAAAGCAGCAAGGCTGAAGCGGTACATGTTGTTGATCTTTGACAGGTCCGTGATGACAAAATACATCTTACTGGCACTCTCTGCAAGAGGCAGGTAGGCATCCCGCTCCTGAAAGGAAAGACAGAGAGAGAGAGAGAGCAAGAGAGAGAGAGAGAAAGGAATAAAAAAATGAGAGAGAGAGAAAGAGAAAGGCCGTAAGAGGAAGAGACGGAGGAGGAAAATTAGAGGTTTTAGAGTGATACAGTAAACACAACAGATGGATGGAGGAGGAGAGGGATAAGGAGGGATATGGGAATACGGATAAGTAAAAGCAGGATAAGAAATATTTAGATGAATCAGGACGGAAGGAGTGAGAAAGAGAGATGAGGATAAAGAGTGAGGTGTGATAAGAAGGGGAATGTGAGACCAAAAAAACAGGGAGGTGCATATGAGAAAGACAGGAACAGGAGAACAGAAATAAAAGAAACAGCAGAGGAGAGAAAGAAGGACAGAAATAGTCAGTTCTGGTGTAACACTGCCTCCTAGAGGATCATTTTATGCATCTACTATAAATCCCTGATAGTACATGTGTGCAAGTTTGGCCCTACCAGTCAGCAGCAAATTTTATCGGTTGAAGGTAAATTTCTTTCTAAAGCCTTTGCCTTTCCATCAAGGCAAAGAGCGGCTACTTTAAAGAATCAAAAATATAAGATAGTTTTGATTTGTTTAACACTTTTCTGGTCACTGCATAATTCCATTTGTGTTATTTCATAGTTTTGATGTCTTTACTATTATTCTAAAATGTGAAAAATAGTAAAAATAAAGAAATATGCGTGTGTCCAAACTTTTGACTGGTAGTGTACAGTTTGCTTGCTGTATTGACTTGCTTGTTCAGAGACCAACTTTTGGTCTCAACCAGCTCCTCTTGCCTGTGGACCAACAAAAATTTGTATCCAGCAATAGTGTGTGTGTGTCAGTCCCTGTGTCTGTGTGTGTGTGCGTGAGATACCTGGTCCAGTGACGCCTGTAGTCTGTGTGATTCCAGTAGTGACTCCTGGATCAGGGCGCTGCTGGCCTTGGTTTGGTTCAGACTGTCTATCAGCTCCCTGTTCTCCAGAATATTACCTTGAGCTGTAGCCAGGGTCTGAAACACAGATGTCAGGACAGATGGACAGACAGACAGAGGTATAAAAATACACAAGAGGAAAGGCAGAGGAGAGGGTTGGGGAAAGAAAGGGAGGGATAGACGAGTGAGCGAGAAGGGGGGGGGGTGGGGGTGGAGAGGCGGGGGTGGGTGCAGAGAAAGGAAAGAGAGGGTTAGTTGTCATCTATCTGTCGTTTGGCTGAAGTCTGTCATCTGATGAAAGCTGCGGGAGCAAGAAGTCATCATTTTATAAGAGATTGATGTGCCGTTTTGTTTTTTTTGTGCATTCACATGAATGTTGTGACTCCCCCATTCCACCCGGTAGAATCTACTCTCTGAAACACGCTGATAAAATTTATTCAAATAAATTCAAATAGAATAGATGAGAAAGCAGTGGAGCATGGAAATGTCAAGTCAGAATATGCTCCTACAATTCTAGAATAATTAGATGTCTAATACCACTGAAGCACTGACATCCTGCTCTTGGCACTGCAGTATCTGAGTGTGTGTGTGTGTGTGTGTGTGTGTGTGTGCGCTTGCAAAGTGATCATCATCAAATTGAGTGTGTGTGTGTGCACACTCAAAATGTCCATCGGTTTTGTATGCGTGTGTGTGTGCGTTTGATTTTGAAAGCATATATGCATTAGGGTGTGTGTGTTTCTGCTTGTAAGTACAGGAAGCTCCATAAGTATTTGGACAGTAACAATCTGTTTGAAGTTTTGGCTCCATATTCTCATTACTTTGGATGTGAAATGACATAATGACTACACTTGGCTCCAAATTCATCTGTGGCAGTTTGAAGTACATGGATAAATGAACCAAGTTAGAAGCTTTTCTCCCCACTAACATTCATAATCAACTTATTTCCTTTTGCTTCCTCAATGCTGAATGGTAATATTTGCAGGGAGAGAAAGTTGCTACGGTTGTCTTTGCCAATCTTGAAACTCTTTGGGGCCAAGATGACTCAAAACTGGACTGATATCTCAGCCCCTTGTGTACGCTTTCTATTTACTCTACACTGCCTCAGACTAATTTAGAGCCATATGAAGTCGCAGCTGAATCTTCATAGAGATACCATGCATGGAAATGGAAAAAGACTAAGAGCCTGACAAAATATATCAAATTAGTCTGGTTAGAGGTATTTAGAAGTCATTGCATATTGAGGATTTTTAACTACACTTGAAAAGGGACTTCTTATTTAAAGCCCCTACATGTAGAATAGAGAATATTTACATCAATATATCATTCTCAAATGAATTCTGATAGCATAGTATAAAGGCTGTAGAAAAATGAGAAAATCGCTGTGTAAATTGGTTAATTCTATGTGTTGCTGTCTATGGGCTCTGTTCTCGTGATCGTGCATGGTGGGGCTTCGCACCGGGAAAGTGGCATTTTCATCAGCCGCGTACAGTTTTTTATTCTCGCCTGTGCCATCAGTTTCCTCTTGGGATAAGCTTTTGTGGCAAACTACTCTGGACTGTTCTCTCCATCATGAGTGCACTCTGCACCGTGGCACAGAATGCACTGCTTTTCAAGGGGAGGTAAAGAGGTGATTTGATTGGTCATGAGTGACACCAGCTCCTACCACACCTACTGATAATGCATTCCTACTAAATAATCCCACTCTGTTTCCAACTGCACCACAAGTGTGGCGTGCACCTCTGGCCACAAAATGACCAAAAATCAGTTGCACACCCTGTGCGCCCATGCCATGCACCTTTGACTGTGCTTTGCACCATTGATTCAGGAAAACAGAGCCCTTTGTGTTTACTCTATTGGTACTGGAATACAATGTAGAGTGAAATGTACAGGACTGAGTTCCTGCACAAAGATACAGCCTCAACCAAAACAGAAAGAGGCCTCACTTTGAAGTCCTCCTCTTCTTTGTACGTGAATAAATACACAGACAAGTACAGATGCTGTACAGTCCCATGGTGCCTAGCTAGGTGTGCAACATCAACTGTTGCTGTAGCTGAAGTTGCTACAGTCCTGACTAACACCGGGTGAGCAAGCATCACTCAATATGAGGTGAGAGAGTGCCGTTTGACTGACTGATCGACTAACTGACCTGAATTTGGCTCCTGATGAACACGTCTTGTGCCGTGAAAAATACATAAATACATTTATTCCAGTTCCATTATTCAATTTGCATTATGACAGTTTCACTTTACCTCATCTGTATAAATATTTGTCTTCTCTCTACAGTCTGCAGAGGGGGGAACAAGTGGCGAGTCATCTTTGCGACAGTGACGTGAAACACTAAGAGACTCAAGGGGTCGCCAAAGTCATCAAGTTTCAAATTCTACTGGTAGCAGCTTCAATACAATCATAATCTGTCTGACAACGTAGGGCATCCTAATATGGGGGGACCATGTACAAAAGAGATGCAGTTCTTAAACTACTAATTGGATATACATGGAAATACGTTTACATTAAAGCTGACAGTCTCCACTTTACCCAGATGCATGCTCATTTAATGTGCATTTGTGTGTGTGTCTGTGTGTATGATATGTATGAGTGTACCTCTAGCAATGATTCCTCCAACAGAGCCAACTGTATCTTCTTATCTTCCTCTTGTTGTAGAAGTCTGGTCTTTTCAGTCTCCAACTCTGGCTTCTCCTGCTGGATGGTCAGGGCTAGCAGCTAACACATGTACACACACACACACACACACACACACACACACACACACACACACACACACATATAGATATTGTTCCACTAAAACAGCACGTGTTCCATTAAATATGACGAAACAAGGATTCTGCCCAGAAAGCACTAAGCACTAATGGGGTCTATGCAGTAGACAGGCCTAGTTGTTAGCCAGGTAGATTCTAAACAACTCCCTATCTGTCTTCATGTGTAATTTAATGCTGCACCCAAGGTTTACTCAATCTGCCTTAGATCAGTTTTAATGGAGTTTTACTTAACTAATATGGACTGAATGCTGTTTCTGGGGCCCTTTCTAGCCCCAAAAGGAAAATATAAGTAAAGTAGTCTGCACACAAAGAGAAAAAAAAGAGAAAAACTTTGAGAATTACTCTAAAAAGTTTTTCTTATTGTGAACAGCACAATGGAAGAAAAATCGGCGCAGATGTTTTGGCCAAAGCCTTCTTCAGTGTACAACAAAAAGGAAAAAAGATGGGAAAAAAATGTTGAAAACACCAGTGTATATACAGTTCATATGAGCGTGGGTTGCACAAGTGCGTACGTGTGCATGCATGTGTTACCTGTCCCCGCAGGCCGGCCCTGGTGGTGGTGAAGTTGACCTCGGTAACCACGGAAATGGCATCGGGGGGGATGAAAGGGGCAGGATTGCGCGTTGCCAGGAAGAGACGGAAGTCCTCGTTGTAATCAATAACCTTGTCTCCTATCTGAACCACATACCTAGGGCCTGGGGGAGGGGGGATGGGTGGGGGGGTGAAGGAGTAAAATATGAGGGCAGAGAATGAAAAAGAGTCTCTGTCATCCACATATACTGTATAAGAGTGTAATTTACTGCTGCTACCTGCTTTGGCAGGCTTGTAACTTTTACCGACTCTGTCAATACAAAGACTCCAGTGGCCACTTTAAATCCTATCTTCACCCTTGCCCCTCCTCTTTCTCCCTCTCCTCTCCTTCTCTCTCCCTCTTCCAGATGTCTGCAATGCAGTACTGCCATGCCTTTTTCTCTCTCCTTCTCTTCCTCCCTCTCAGAACCACTTTCAAGTGGATAACTTGCCCTTTCTCTCACTTTCTCTTCCCTCTCTCTTTCCAATCTAGCTTTAAATAGATAACCACCTTACTCTGGATGATTCATAAATAAAGCAACTGTTTGCTACTGTGATTGGTAAGGAATTAACCAAGCTGAGAAACTGAAATATCACTGGTCCAGGTGGCGATGAATTCAGGAGGGCAACTCCAAAAACAGCCATGCATGAACATTAAATGCACTGATGTGAAATTGTTGCAGCTCCCTTTTTCACGCTATTAGAGACTTTCAAGTAGCATTCATCCATAAAATAGACTGAACAGGGTACTACAGAGCACATCTGCATGCTGATTTCATATAGTGAATATGACATTCCTATTATTTCAAAGTATTTCAGCTATCTGAATGCTTTAATGGCTCAAACAACCTCCATTTCTGAGGGATTTGGATTAGTAAAGTTATACTGCATGTAATTATCATCCCTTGTTCATGGGACCATGGAAAGCATGTTTGGCATTTCAGAGACGTGTTCGTCTTTAAACATCACAAAGCACTTGAACACATAAAGTAAATGTATAAAGAGACATATTTCATAAATCATGAAATGAGTTCTGCCCTGTGTTAAAAGGCATTACATCCCTTAAGTATGCCACTCAAGACATGTTTGAGTGTGTGTGTGTGTGTGTGTGTGTGTGTGTGTGTGTGTGTCATTAGCATGAACAATGGATTTGTATGTGTACATGCACACACACAAGCACACAGTCTTGTTTGCTCTCCAGCTCTAGCTTTCTTCTTACAAGCTCATTCAAGAGTGAGGGGAAGAATGAGCGAGTACATACACAAGCCAAGTGTTGGCATTTCACTGTAGAGGTGATCCTTATGATTTTTCTTTTTTTCCTATACAATTTTCCTATACACACGAGGGGGGCAGTGTAGTACACCATACATCTGTATTTTATGTATTACCACTATTCTGTAACATTATTGTGTACCATTTCTCACAGAGTAGAGGTGATACTGCAGAAGATGAGTCATGATTCAAACTCCTCCAGTTTACATATAAATACATTTCATCTAAATTACAGCTATTTGTGCTTCTCTCCCACTTTTGCGTTTTAAATTTAATTCACTTTTTGATTACATGACTCAGATGTCGACCTTTCTTCTCTCTCTCTTTCACTGGTTTGCTGTAACATTAGTCGCCATGGTAACAGGCAGCTTGTTGCGCAAGTGAGAACTTCCTGACATCACTAAGTGACATCACTAAGTGGGTTGATGGCAGGTTCCTATCTCTCTTCTTTAATTCTCAAAATTGGGTTTCTCATTCATCCACCCTCTTATCTTTATTAGATGCAAAGGACCTAATACTCATAGATACAGAAAGTAACTCACTCACACATTCATTCATTCACACACTGATGCTGGGCATAATTACTAACTTTAACAAGAATGACGGTCATTTTTGACAAAAATAGCGTCTTTGCAAAAACAATATGTTGGTTAAGGGGATGATTTCAACAAATATTATTCTGCTGAAATGGCAATGAAAAACCGTTGCACGAACGGTTCAAACTTTAGTCCCGCCCACAAAGGCACTGATTGGGCTCGATTGGTTCTCCGAGCGAGAACAAGCTG
Source organism: Centroberyx gerrardi (assembly GCF_048128805.1). NCBI lineage: Eukaryota > Metazoa > Chordata > Actinopteri > Beryciformes > Berycidae > Centroberyx > Centroberyx gerrardi. The sequence continues at coordinate 15,599,928 of NC_136002.1, read as the reverse complement.
TTGACCAGAGCAACACCAGACTTTGAATCGCTCGACAAAATCTAAAGAGTGAGTGGGACGCGATTCAGGACTCTGGAACCAGGCTAACTTCTATCTATAATCTTCAGTAAATACGGGGAGTGCACATCTAAATTTGTGAAGAGAGGAATTCTGCACTCTTCATCCCCCCTCCTTTTTTCTTTCCTTTTTCTGTATCTACTGTTTTCCTCCCATCTAGCAGGCAATTCGTTTAGGTTCCTGTTTTTATTTAACCAACTGCAATTTAATCAGGCAGGTCACCTCATTCTTATTTACAAGGATGGCTGGCAGGTTCCCTAGAGTGTTTAGTCAGGCAGTATTGGTACAGTAATTGTTTTAGACCCTGGTTTGTTTAACTGTGCATCAAGGAGTCACTGCTGTTGACCCAACATGACTACATTATTTTGTTTTAACAACTTTGTGTCTCATTGCAAGATTAAGCTCCCCATTTGGGTCTTAGGAAAAAGAAAGCAACTCCAAGTTGACAGAAATCATTAAGTACCACAAAGTAAGAAATCACTAAGTTGCCATCCTCTTAAAAGAAATATGAACCAAAACAAGCTAAACAGATTACTCCATTTCTCCTTTTGTGTTATTAGATTTACGTTTTGTTAAAGCTGCACCTTCTATAAACAATCCAGGCAACTACTCCAAGGAACCAGACGTAAAAGGGCTTGTGCATTTGTATGAATGAGGTGTGTGTGTGTGTGTGTGTGTGTGTGCAAGAGAGAGAGAGAGAGAGAGAGAGAGAGAAAGAGAGAGAGAGAGAGAGAGAGAGAGAGAGAGAGAGAGAGCGAGAGAGAGAGAGTACCCTGTGCTATGAAGTCCTTCCTTAGCAGTGGGTACAGAACAGGTTCTACTCCGTCCATCTCTTGGATGATGAGGGTTTTGCCAAACCTCACCGCCAGCTCCAGGGATGTCATGAAGTTGCTATCCTATAGTGTGTACACACACACACACACACACACACACACACACACACACACACAATAGGAAGAATACATCATTCCAGTATTGGGTGGAAACACATTACTGAGTAACACGTACAGTAACACTATTACTTCTCCCAGTAATGACTAGTTGTCTGTTTTGTTGTCACCCATCCTTAATATCAAGTACGTAGTAAGTACTGTGACTAATTAGTGCTCACAGGGAATACTGAATAGAGTAATGATACTAATTTTGAAATTAGTAATGAGTAATGAGTAATACATTGATTTTTTGAGTCCAACACTGTTGAATTCAATTACTCACTCCCTGTAGCGCCGGCTGGTATAGAGGGCAGCAACAAAGGATGTCTGTCTTTGAATTCAATCAAATCAGGTGTTACAATCAACAACTGGAAAGACTGGGGAGAATGGAAATGGTGGCCGCATCTTATTCCCTCTGTGAAACATCGGTGTTAACTCAGTTGTAAAGGAACTTTGATGAACTTTAATGGACTTGGCTTCATCAGGCAAGAAGGGAAAGATCAATCCAGGAAATTTAATGAAGAGCTGTCGCTTCAAAGAAGTGTTCCGGACAGGAATTACTTTATGGGCTCCCACAGACATGAAACCTTATCAGTGATTGGATTTGAAGGCCTATGTAGGTAATCAGTGTAATATATCATGAGCGTGTGTGTGTGTGTGTGTGTGTCGGTTGATGACTTCTAGTCTGTGTTCTTTGAGGTGTGTGTGTGTGTGTGTGTAGATGTATACCTGCTGGTTGATGACTTCGTGAACCAACTGGCTTTACTCAGGTGGTTCACGAACAGACCCATTCTAACGGCAACACTCTTGATCTGGTCCTCGCTCGTGGTATTAACGTGTCAGACCTAGTAGTTTTGCCGTATCCACCGGCACTATCAGATCATTATCTCATTGAATTTCAAATTGCTCTGCCCTGTCGGCATTCTAATCTAGTTGATACCTACAGCATCCGCCGTATTGATATTTCCACAACTACAAAACTCGCTGATCTCCTTAACTCTATTCTAATTGACTTGCTTGACTCTGTTGCGCCCCTACTCATAAAGACCCGTCGTCTAAAGAAACCGTCGCCCTGGTTTACTGATGAAACTCGTGTACAAAAACAGGCGTGTAGAAAGCTGGAACGCAAATGGCGTCATCCAAACTCGAGGTCTTTCGGCTGGCTTGGAGCAATAGCCTACTGATTTACAAGCGTACGCTCTCCGCCGCTAGGGCCTCCTACTACTCAGATCTTATTAACACTAATAAAGATAACCCGAAGTTTCTATTTGACACGGTAGCAAAACTTACTCACAAACCCTCCCCTGTAGCGAGCTCTCCATTTACTGCAAATGACTTTCTTCACAAAATCACAAAATTGACTGTATTAGAGATGAGATTAGCAAAGCCTTACCCACCGAGGGCGTTGATCCCTCTACTAATCGTGCATTAAATGCAATAGAGACCACCGCCGTACTCTCGCAATTTGAGACTGTCTCCTTAGACACCTTCTCTAAATTAGTACTTTCCTCTAAATCCACAATCAGCTTATCTGACCCTCTTCCTGCTAAATTGGTTAAGGAACTTCTCCCAATATTAGGCCCCTCCCTACTCAATATCATTAACACCTCTCTCTCCTCTGGCATTGTGCCCTCATCCTTCAAATCAGCCGTAATTAAACCTCTGCTCAAAAAATCTAACCTTGATCCTGATGTTCTTAATAACTTTAGACCAATCTCCAATCTCCCCTTCCTCTCTAAAGTCTTGGAAAGAATAGTTTCTACCCAACTAACTGACTACCTCTCGTGTAATACTCTCTTCGAACCCTTTCAATCTGGTTTTAGGTCTCTCCATAGCACTGAGACTGCTCTCACAAAAGTGGTAAACGACCTACTCCTCGCCTCAGATTCCGACTCTTCTTCTGTTCTTATCCTACTTGATTTGAGTGCGGCATTCGATACAGTCGATCATAATATTCTCTTAAACCGCCTAGCGAGCTACGTTGGCATCCGCGACTGCGCTTTCCTGGCTAAATTCCTACCTATCTGATAGAACGCACTGTGTCTCACATAAAAATACTATATCTGATTACTCTAAAGTTAACTTTGGCGTACCGCAGGGCTCCGTGCTCGGACCTTTGCTTTTCTCCATTTACATGCTACCTCTTGGTGAAATTTTCCGCAGTTATGGTATTAAATTTCACTGTTACGCGGACGATACTCAAATTTACATTTACGTTTACAACTTTCAAACCTAGAATTATGCCTAATCGCTGTCACAAATTGGATGTCACAAAACTTCTTGCGACTAAATGCCAACAAAACTGAGATGCTAGTTGTTGGCCCAAAAACCCAACTGCCTCTTGTTGCAGACCTTACTCTAAACTTTGGGGATTGCTTAATTACCCAGAGTCCCACAGTTAAAAACCTTGGCGTTACTTTCGACTCAGCTCTCCCATTCGATGCTCACATTAAGGAAATCACTAAGATAGCATTCTTCCACCTTCGCAATATCTCGAAAATTCGCTCCCTGCTAAATACGATGGATGCTGAAACCTTAATACACGCTTTTGTTTCATCAAGACTCAATTATTGTAATGTCTTACTCTCTGGCCTACCTAACTGCAGTATTAAAAAACTACAACTCGTGCAAAATGCTGCTGCCAGAATACTAACCAGAACTAGAAAATTTGACCACATTACTCCAATCCTAACCTCCCTTCACTGGCTCCCAATTCAAGCCAGATCTGACTTTAAGCTGCTTCTGTTAGCTTATAAATCGTTACATGGGCTTGCACCATCATATCTATCCGACCTCATCATCCCTTATATTCCACCTCGTGCCCTCCGATCGCAGGACGCTGGCTACCTTATTGTCCCTAGAATCAAGAAAAAATCAGCAGGCAGTAGAGCGTTCTCCTACCGAGCTCCCTATCTCTGGAACCAGCTACCTCTTACAGTCAGGGAAGCTAATTCTGTCGAAATCTTCAAATCTAGACTCAAAACCTATCTCTTCTCGCAATCATACGACCTACCTTAGCACCGTTGGCCTGGGCTCGAGACAGTCTTTTCTCTTACCCTAGCCTAGACAGTATTTATATAGAAATTTGCCGTTGGGAACATAGCATAGCGCTGCCTCGTGGCTACACTGTGTCTAATCACTTTCTATCTGCTGTCTGTATGAGCGTGTCTGTGCCCAAATACGTCTGGGTTTTGTGCTGCTTCTGCACAGCTCAGTGTGTGTGTGTGTGTGTGTGTGTGCGGCTGGTTTCTCCACCCTTTCTCAGAACTTTAGTGCTGGCCTCAGCCCCCTCTCACCGCCGCATGCTGCTTCTCCTTCTTTTGTCTCTCTCTGTTTTCTCCTGTCATTATTGTTGCCCATGACTCTGTCAATGTTTTGCCCGGCACCTATTGCACGCTAAGCCGTCCTGGGGGGGGATCCCTATTTGCCTTAGCCCGCCCAAGGTCTCTTCCAAGTTTTCCTACTAAGGTTTTTCCTGGGAGTTTTTCCTTATGTGCATTTAGGGTCTAAGGCTGGGGTGCCGGGTAGGTTAGGCTATGTAGAATAGGTAGATTGTTTGTCTTGTGTTTTTTCACTATGTTTGTCCTACATAATTTTGTTTACCACTGAGTGTGTTTAGTTAGATCTAGCTAGACACATTCTCTGTAAAGTCCTCTGAGACATGCTTGTGATAAAGGGCTATATAAATAAACTTGACTTGACTTGACTAGTGTGTGTTCTTTGAGGTGTGTGTGTGTGTGTGTGTGTGTGTGTGTGTGTGTGTGTGTGTGTGTGTGAGTGTGTGTAGATGTATACCTGCTGGTTGATGACTTCTAGTCTGTGTTCTTTGAGGTGTGTGCGTAGCCACTCTGTAGCTCGGGATGACGGGTCAATGAGGAATGGGCAGGCGACGCTCTGAGAGAGGGAGAAGGGTGATAGAAAAGTTGTTACATCTCTGTCTGAAGTCTGTGAAGCTCACCCTGCGAGCACCAACACTGCGTGTGTGTGTGTGTGTGTGTGTGCATGCGTGTGTGTTTGTGTATGTGCTCTAGTCCTGTCACACAGCTGTCCACCACCACCCTTTCATCCCTTGCTTCTCTATTTCATGGTGTCTTGCTCAGGACATCTCTTTCTCAAATTCTCTTTTAAACCTGTTTTTTGTCTCCTCTTCAACATCCTCTTCCTCTGCTCACTGATATACTTACATTTAGAAATGATAGATTTATTTATTTTTACTTGTACTTTCAGATGTTATTGTTTGGCTTGGCAGTATTTCTTTTATTTCTGATTTCATTCCATTACGTTTCTTTTATTGTTGCTGCTCCTTTTGTTCTGTGAAGCACCTTTCAAAACCAGGGTTACAAAGTGACCCTGGTTTTGAAAGATATATAAAGAAATATTTACTTACTGATACAAGTGATTTGTTTTTTCTGTGTGTGCATTTTAATTTGTCTCCTTCTTCTCTCCCCCTTCTGCTCCACAATACAAACCATCATGATTGCCTGTGAGTCATTAATGTGTGTGTTTGTCAGCACACATCTGTCCCTCTAATGGCTAGCTAGCAATTATGCTTCACATTCATGATGACATTCTATCTAAAGATCAGTAGTTAAAAAGGATGAAGCAGTGAGACTATAGCTACACCCTAGAGGAAATGTATTTTATTATAATTTGTTATTAATCTCATCTAAAACAGGTATTTGCTAATGCTTCAATTTCCCCCACCCTCTCTCAGGAGATCTGAGGAACAAGTATTGCTAGGATGATCGGAAAACTACGTCTAGGAAAAGTGACAAATTATTCTGAGGCGACTGAGAAGGAAAAAAATCAAACTTTTGAAAGTGTATAGAAAAGAAAACCGACTGAGTTAAGTAAAGTCTAAAGTTGCTAAGTCAGTATGTGTGTGCGTGTGTGTGAATACTAAAAGAGAGACACAAAGAGATGGTGACAGAGACAGACAATCTATGCTAAACAATGTGTGGGTTGAAAGGATGAATGAGGGATGACTTCTTACCCGTAACTTCATTGCATTGATCTTAAGGCAGCAATGGTAAAAAGAAAACAACAAGACAAACGGAGGAGAGATGGATGAACCGTGATAAGAAGAGGGGGAGGAGAGATGCAGGTGATTTAACCGTCAACATGGAAAGTGGCTGTTACAAACAAATGCTGCATTAACATTGTACTCTGATGCCTTTGAATGAAAAGTTACACCCAGACACTATGGCATAAAATGACAGTCCTATTGTTAGCTGATAACCTCTGCATCACAAAACCACACACAAACAAACAGATAGGTAGATAAAGAGAGACAGAGTGACAGAGAGATAAGAGAGAGACAGATAGACAGACAGGTAGATGTCAAACCTGCAGTATGACCAGTGCGTTCTCCATGGAGAGGTCATCAGACGGCAGCCCTTCACTCTTCCAGATCAACTGCTCACTCTCCGAGCACAGGAACGACCGCAAGTCAAATTCTGACACAAACACAAACACATTTATTTATTTGTTTGTGCTCACTGAGAAGTGTGTTGGTGATTTTAGTCAAATCTCAGCCCATGCAGTCACTGGACAGTCTGCCCTCAGATTCCCAACAGCCACTTGCCAACATTCCCAACTCGCCAGTGACACTTGCTTAACAACATTGCACTCTGCTCCAAGTGGTGTTGCTAGGTAACAGTGCTGAGACACAGCTAGCTAAGTAGCCGAAAAGCCATTTGATGGACACAGGGTGTCCAGGGATGACAGCGGGTCCAGCGGGCCACTCAACTACCAAGAGGACAAGTGTTTGGTGTGTTCTCTCTGTGTGTTCAGTGTGAAACTGGGTGTGCAGTACTGCACAGTAGACCCTGTTTGTCTGAAACCATCTGGAATGGAGGTTGTCCAGCAGAATTAAATGGTCAGAACAATAATTACACACTTCAAATTACTGAGAAGTTGGAGGCAAATTCAATCTAAAGCAATTGAAAGAAATCAGACTTTAATATTGAATTGTAGTAATTCAGTGGACTGCATTACTGGTTAAGAGGTAACCAGCAATTTGTAACAAATTGCAGTTTGAAAGTTATCTTCTCAACTCTGGCGTTTGTTCGACCCATGAGTTTGGAGGTTTTGTCTTTAAACTATGCATGTACCAAGGCAGTGCATTGTGCCATGTGTGTTCGTGTGTGTGTGTGGGTAGTAGTGTGTATGTGTGTGTTGTTGAGTGTGGCAGTTGGTGTTTATTTGTTTGCCTAAACAGTATATTTACTCTGTAGTCCAGATTGGGCCATCCATGTCTCCAGACAGTGTTTCCTGCGGTCTTCAGGAGCAGCAGACAGATAAGTGATGAAGGCTGCTGCTAGCATGGCCCTCATAGGGAGGGTATCTAACCCCTCCTTTATCTCCGACATCTAGAGAGAAAGAGAGACAGAGGGACAGAAAAACAGAAGAAGGGGAGATAGACAGGTAGGTGAAGCCAGAACAGGCTAATAAGTTCAGAAAATCGTATCACTTAACTGTAACGCAGCCTTTAAGCCCAGGAAGAAGTAACATTTAAACTATTTCATGATATTACGAAAACCAAAATCCCATATATCTCATATCACAATATTGATATTATACGATATATCGCCCAGCCCTACTCCCAACTCAAACACACACACACACACAATTGTACCGCTATCCTCATGAGGACCTTTCATTGACAATGTTACTTACTTACAAAAATCTCCTCACTCTGAAAGTCTAAAACTCAAACTGGTTCTCACGAGTACACAAGAATATGAGTTCAAGAACAAGAACAAAAACAACACACACACACACACACGGACATAAATCACTCTGTTATGAGCTGGTCAATGACTCTATGGACCCAGACGGCAAAGCTTCCATTCAGTGCAGTCCAAAAGTCGTTAAATGTGGATTTCTGAAAACATTATTGCAGTCATTTCTATGCTGATTAGGAATTCTTCAAGGGAGCCTATTTGCATATCAGGGGATCACAAACGGACACACAGCACCATGGTGGGGAAAAGGCTTAATTGATAGCTTCATGATCCTCTAAACGGCCACATCATGTGTCTCCTCTGAGGCTGCAGGTTTCCAGGACAATGCCATCTGTGGCCGTATAGACAGTTAATGGTCCCAACCCAGGGCCACTCTGTCAAACATCTGACCACCTACTATACCTCAAATGCGTCTCAATGCGTCTCTATTTCTGCATCTTTCTCTCTCTCTCTCTCTCTCTCTCTCTCTCTGTAGTTCTCTACCTCGCTCTCTCCCTGAGAAACACTTAAACAGCTTAGAGGCATTAGCATATACCGAACCAGAGCTACAACACGGTGCGTGAGGGAGAGTTAGGGGTGAAGTGTGTGAACTGTGTGTGCGTGTGTGTGTGTATGAGAGTATATGGGAATACGTGAGTAGAAAGTAAATTGGTTCTTTGGTGCGGGCCTTGAGGGAAGCTGTGAGTGTGAGGGTGTGTGTATGTGTCAGGAAGAGATTGAGTGTTTTAATTAAGGTGCAGACAGATGCTGGGGAGACGAGTAAAAACAGCCAGGAGGGACCCAAGACAGCAGGATCCATCCCCCTATCACACACACACACACACACACACACGCGCACACACACACACACACACACACACACACAGTTCCTGTTACTTTTACACAGTCACTGAGCCCCTTCCTGAGTAAAACTATATACCCTCCCACAACGACACACACTGACACACACACACACTGACACACACACACACACACACACACACACACGCCACTACCTGTGCGTTCCACCGTGTGTGCTCTCCATCCAGTTGTGATATGAGCTGCTGGGCAGCGGTGATCGTATCCTGAGCTTTTGTCACCTCAGCCTCCAACTTCGCTGCCTCTGCTGTACGACACTGAAACCTAGAGAGAGAGTGGAGAAGAGGGAAAGAGATACGGAGTTTGTATATGTGTGTGCGTGTGTGTGTGTGTCTGTGTGTGTTTCTTGGTGGGGGTAATAGATATTGATTGAAATGGGTGTGGAGGAGTGACGCGAACAAGAAGAAATGCAGGAATAGTTGATAGAGGGAAGACATGACAAGACAAGTGAAAATCTGGCATGAAGGAGCAATGGAAGATGATAAGAACACAGAGGTCAAAAGCTATGAGGAGATGAGAGGAGAAGAGAAGAGAAGATAATAGAAGAGAAGAGAAGAGAAGAGAAGAGAAGAGAAGAGAAGAGAAGAGAAGAGAAGAGAAGAGAAGAGCAGAAAAGAGAGTTCCATTCACACAGTATGAAATGATTCATCAGCTCATCAGAAAGAGGTTGGAAAGATCGAGAGAAAAAGGACAGAGGAAGAGAGTCGGATAGGAAGATAGATGGACGGAGAGATCTTGGGTTAAAGAGGTGGGAGGAAAGCGGGACGGAGGGAGAGCGGGGCAGAGTGAGTGAATTCTTGCTGTATCTCTGATTGCATCTATGCTTTTGTAGTTTCTTTTCTATTTGCGTCTACTTGAAGTCAGGACAAGGCATAAGGAGACGATGGGGATAATGAGGTCAGGGTTAAGGTTTAGGGTTAGGATTATTAAGTAACAACTGTGGCAGAAATATGGATGGAATGTTGGAAGGATGGATAGAAAGATGGAGGGATGCATACTTCTCTTTCAGCTCGTTGACTTTGGCTCCCACTGAGTTGAGCTGCTCCTCCAGCTTATTCTTCCTACTCTCCGTTTTCCTCAGGTTTCTGCACACACACATACACACACACGCACACACAGGAAAGTATCTCGTTGGTGCCTATGTGGATGCAGATCTTTGAGTGCATGTGTGTGTGTGAGAGAGAGCACAAATCGCGGTCGGGTGAAAACCTTATATCTCCAACACTTCAACTTTTCAGCAACTACGAAAAACAGTTGCTTTTATCTTGATGATCGTGCATTTTTTTCAGTGTATCCAATGAGTTTTGAAAAGTTTCTATAAGCCTAAGGGACATAAAAGTTTCTCAGCCCATACAGGACCATCCTTCACTTGACATTAAAACATGAAAATCACCAAAATCGTAGTTCTGAGGTGTTCACCCGATGACGACGATATGCTTGTGTATGTATGGGTGTTGGGAGCATGTGTGTATGTTGGATGTGTGGACATGTGTCTGTGTCTGTGTGTGTGTGTGTGTGTGTGTGTGTGTGTGTGTGTGTGTGTGTGTGTGTATGTGTTCCTACTCCAGCAGTCCAGCCTGCTCCCTCTCCAGTGGCCCGATCCTCTCCAGGACATGGGAGTACTGCACGTTGGCTTTGACCCAGGCAGCCAGGGGAGCAGCCGCCGCACTCGCTCGCTTTGCATTCTGACCGGAGAAGCAGCAGCATCACCAGTCAACAACAACTCAATTATTATAACAGCAGCAGCATCAACAACATCTTCAGCCAACAGAAACAATCAGCAACATTTTATATAAGACCAAGCAATTTGACCAAGGGGTTAATGGCACCTTCAAACAATACTGATGATTCACATTCTGCTATTATGGGCTTTAAGTTAGCAGATGGTGGCTAGGCTAGCTGACCTTGGGGTCGAAGGAGGCCTTGTTCCTGTTTAGCAGCTCCTCCACACTCTGGCGGATCTCACCGGTGATGTTCCTGACCTCAAATGTAGCTATGTCCTCCCTCACTCCACGCTTAGCTAGGAAACTGGAGACAAAGAGAGGGAGGGAAAAAGAAAGATCAGGAAAGAGAGAGACGGGGGGGACAAATGAGAGTGAGTGAGAGAGAAAGACAGAGAAAGACACCAAGAAAGGGAAGTGTACGCGTATGTGCATGTGAGTGAGAGAGAGAGAGAGAGAGTGACAGAGACAGACGCAGATCGTCAGAGAGAAAGATAAAATGAAGCGAGCTTTAAACCAGATAATGAGGCAGCTAATGCTAATTCAAGCCTAAAATTATGGGACTTTAAGCTTTTTCATCTCTAATTAAGAGCAAACAGTGACAAGTCATTCAGTTTGTTACTTATATTTAGCTAGGCCATCCCTCTCACTCGCACGCATACACACACACACATACACAAGCTCTCTTTGTTACTAGCAGTGCTCAGAGCAATGCTGGCTCACTCAATTAACATGAGTCATGAGCAGGCCAGACTGTTTTTTCTTTCAGATTTCCTCTAAAGGCGCCCACAGTCAGATGAGCTATTCTTCCCAAAAGCTGATTTAAATCAACAGATAAACAGGCAGGGAAATGCGTACAGTCATGCAGCATGCATACACACGAGTGCACACATGCACCACGCACAAGCACAAACACACACCGTACATCCAGTAGAATTGGGTAGTCTTTTTTATCCTGGTGTCTTTTAAGATGGTGTGATGCCAGAAATAAATCATTTGGCATATTTTAACATGTGTAACACGGATACCCTCGTTCTGACTCTCTCATTCTGGCCGTTTCATCTCATTTGAAGCCATGTGAATGTGAATATGTGGTGGGGAAAATCTGAATGTTGGAGTGTGATGACAAATTAGAAGATGCCCTCTTGAATACAGCTCAAACTCTTACAGAATTTTGAGTTTGGATTTTGTATTCTTTCCAACATAGAAAACTTTTACAGCCAGTGCTAAAGCTGTCCCAGAAAATATATCAATTGATTCTTATTTTATGTTTTTTCAAGTTTTCTTTTTTTTTTTCTTTTTTTTTGGTGGAAAAAAGATGACAAGATTTTTAGTCTGCATCCTCCCTTGTTTCCCTCCCATCTTTCATAGGGTTGTTCCACATTTTTCATTTCAAAATTCTGTACATTTCCCAGACCTTAATTTCTCTAGTAGTTTTGTAAATTCTGTTGGTGACATTGGCTGAGGAATATAACCCTATACTTTTCAAGACATGGGAATTACCAAATTCGTATTCCAGACTTTGAACTGACTCCCAAGAACCGACTAGAAACTCTGCTTTGACCTCCCCACCTCTCCCTCTGTCTTGCCTCTTCATGCTGCCCCAGGAGATGCCAAAGCCCCCAAGTCTCAGCGCCCCTTCCAATATCTCTCCCTCTTACTTCCCTTCTCCTTTCCATTATTTTTTGACCCTCTTGTCTCTATCATTCAAGCTGTGTCTTCTTTTCTCCCTTGCCTCTCTCATCTCTTCATGCTGACCCAGGAAGTGTACAGATTCCCTCCTTTCCTGCCTCTTTCAACTCTTTCCTTCTCACTTCCCTCTGTCTCCATCCTCCCTTGCTCTCTCACACCTCTTCATGCTAACCCAGGAGGTGTTGAAGATCCCCGTCAGTTTAATTACTCCCCCCGGGATGGCTCTCTCTGCATCTACCCATCCTTCCTTCTTTGTTGCCCTTCCTTTTTCTATCCCTTTTCACATTTCCTTCCCCCACGTCCTCCCCACCTCTCTGTCCTCTCACCTCTTCATGCTGACCCAGGAAGTGTCGAAGATGCCCATCAGTCTCAGCACCCCCTCCAGGATGTCTCTGATGACGTCGGGGGGCATGCGGAGGGAGCGGATCTCAGACAGGGCTTCAGGCTTGATGTTCCCAACCGCACGCTTTGCTTCGTCTACCAAAGGCTGGAGGGCACGAAAGACAAGGGGAAGGAGAGGTACAGAGATGAGGGAGGGAGGAGTGGAGCGGGGTTGGCAAGTCTGGAGAAGGTGGGGGGATGTGTGTCCGTGGGTGGGCAAGGTGTATGGTGTTTGTGTATGTGTGCATGTGTGTATTTCTGGTAACTGACAGGTAATACTGTACTGATTGCAAGAGTCAATCAGACAAAGGCTCTGGATAAGCCCAACATTACAAGACTAACATACACAAGCCATCAATAAAACCTGACAACAGTAAACAGTTAACAGGGCTCAGGAGCATTTTCCATCTAATTTACTAAAAGTCCCTACGTGTAGAATATTTACTTCAATATATCATTCTCAAAATAATTTTGATAGCATAGTATAATGGCTGAGACCATCACTGTGAAAATTGGTTTATTCTATGTGTTGCTTTCTATGTGTTTATTCTATTTGTCCTGGGGTAAGATTTCCCAGGAATTGTGCAGGACTGACTTACAGCACAAAGGAGGAGCCTCAGCCAAAACAGTTTTTCCATTTGTGCATTTCCCAAACTTATGCAGACCTGGAAGTTGTCAAATTTGTTTCCCAAACTTTTGTAGACATTTTAAACTAGCACAGGAACACTGAACTAAGAGAACCGAATGCAAGGATAGTATATTTTGTTTGTTCTTTTTTCTCTGCTGTAGCTCTCTTCTGCAACTTGCCTGTACTTCCTTCAGCTCGTCATCTATTTTGCCCTTCCTCTCTTCAATCTTGGACACTTCCTGAGCCATCTTCCCCTTGATCTTCTCCATCTCCGTCTTCTGGTCACTGGCATTCTGGACAACAAAAATTGATGTTCATCAAGTTGGATGCAAAATATAGTGTTCAAACAATGGATAGTTGAAACAGCAGAATGGAAAGGAAAATGATGGAACAATAGTTCCCCTGTAGGGGAATTCTCTTTTCAGTTGCCCCCTCCCCCATAGGAGGGGTCAGAGCACAGGGTCAGCTACAGCGCCCCTGGAGCACACAGGGATTCAGTGTCTTGCTCAAGGCCATCTCAGCAGGGCGAATGCTTTCTGACATGGGGTCTTGAACCCAGGTCCTGCACAGATTGCATGCATTGACCTGGAATTGATCTTGGGTCTCATGCGTGGCATTTGAGAATTCTACCACTGAACCACCATTGCAGTGGATAAAATGAATGATAAATATACACTTTTCAACCTACTATCGACATGAAGAAAATTGATCTACTGTCTAGAGCTGTTATAACCTAAACCTTGGCAAACGCCAGCCTGTTAAAATGTAAATAGGTCTCTTTTTCAGCAATTCATTTCAAAGATGTTTCAGACATATGGCCTTCAGCCTCCTCTGTGTAAAGATGAAAGGTCTGGTTTAGGAATAGCCTCATAGTCAGACAGTTACTGAGGAGGAAGAGAGAGGAAGAAGATAAACGTTTGGCAGCATCATTCTCCCACACCTCCCCTCCCACCTAGTATCTATCCATCTCATCTCATCTCTCCCTTCTCCATCTCTCCCTCACCCAAAGCCAGTCTCCCGCTCCCTCCACCCCTCCCTCCCTCCCATTTCTCCCCTAACCAAACGTTACCTCCTCCCTCAATCCCACATCTTTTCCTTATTCCCTCTCTCCTTTTCATCTTCCCTCTGTTTCTCCACTGCTCCCTATATCAAATGTTCCCTTCTCCACCATCCCTCTATTACTCTCCCATCCTTCCTCATTTCTGCCCTTCATGCCTTTGTCCCAATCTTCTTTCTTTCTTTCTTTCCTCCCTCCCTGCTGTCTCCATCTCCACAGGAGACATAGCTGCTATAGCCCAAAGGGATGCATCTAGTCCCTAATTATCACTCTGTAAACTCACTCAGCTGACAGTTTCTCCTTCTTTCATTTCTTGTTTCTCTCTCTCTCTCTCTCTTTCTCACCCTCTCTCCCACCCTCCCGCCTTCCCTCCCTACTCAGAAAGTAGATTCCCTGCAGAGAGAGAAGGGAGGATATCTTAACTAATGAACACAGTTCAGATTCCTTCTCTCCCTGCACCCCTCCTTTCCATCCATACATCTATCCATCCATCCATTTTCCAGACAGAGCCAGCAGGAAGAAATGGGGTGTCAGGAGAGAGAAAACTTTGGATGAGAAGTCAGAGAACAAACAAACGAGCGCACACACACAAACCAAATAAATAGTGTCTTCACAGTGGGGGGAGACAGCCAGGGGAAATCCAGAAAACTTTGCTCGTATAATATAATGCAGATAGAAGAAGAGAAGAGAAAGGAAGAGAAGAGGCAAAAAATGAGCTGCATCTATGCAATAGGGAACAAGAAACTGGGGAATATACAGAATAAGGAGTGTGTGTCTGGCAGAAAGAGCTGCACTGAGCCCACCAGAGAAAAGTTATCGACTTTGCAAGGAGGAGAAGCAGTGAGAGTTGAAAGGAGGATAGATGCAGCCTGGAGGAGACATGAAACCCTGCAGGACCGCTGTCCTGCATGCCACTGAGTGCCAAACTTACACACACTGACACACACAGAGGCACGCACACTTACACACACACACCCACAAGCGTAAAACAAACCACATTATATATGCGCTCACCTTAATTAGCCATTAACCTATAGTGTCATTCACGTGGGTGCATGTGCATATGTGTGTGGTGGGGGCCTTCAAACATAGACACACAGACGCACACAGACAGACACACACAGACACACACACACACACACCTGCATGGAGGTGGTGATTTCCTGCAGGGCAGAGTCTGCCTCCTGCTGTTTGGTCTTCAGCAGTGTGCTCTGCTCTGCGGCCCGCCTTTTCAGCTCATCAACCAATGCCTTGGCCTCGTTCAGCTTGGACACGCCCGCCTTGAGGACACAGGCAGCCAATCACATAGGTCAATAATGCGATACGAAGGAGATATGAGATATGCCTCCCATGTATAAACAAAAGCAAAACTTACAATTCTACAGCATGCTCAATACTGCTCGCATGCATGTGGAACAGTGTGTGACAGTAACTTTTTGGTTGTCAGTGATGTGCCCAACACTCAGATATAAAGTGGATATGAGTGCCACCCACAGACTCACATATTGCCTCTATTCACCAGTTTTATTCGACTTGACACACTGCACTGACAATTGGCAAGGAGGATTAATTAATCAATAACCCAGGACAGGCCGTTGTATATTGAATTCACAGTTAAGGTGCATTTAATCAGAGTGGACAGTCAGCTTTTTGTTTAGTTGTTAAATACTGTCTTCTAGTTTGATGGTAAAATTAGTGTAGCTTACATTTGCAACTCTGGTCCTCTGAGATAGGGGGTTTCATCTAACTACTACAATGTACTGCCTGTTGTTTTCCTCTACTCAGTATCTATTGTAGTCACTTCTTCAATGCTTAACACCACAAGTCATAATTAATCTAGAAAGTAAACTATACAGTTTTTTTTGAGGTAGACACATTAAAATATTAATTAATGAAGACTTGTATTTAGACTGGAATCAAGATGTCAGAGTGCATGAAAAGACAACAGAATAAAGCTTGTTCAAGACAAATAAAGCTTTTTCTCTTTGGCTGGCTACCCAATGTGCTTGTGGAAAAAACTGCATATATGTGTATCTGAATGTGTATGAGTATTTTTACATGCATGCTTACTTGTTTGTACATAATATACCATGTAGACTATACTATACCTGCAGGTGCTGCTGTCTGGTTGTGAGCTGGCTCTGCTTGCTGCTATATATTGCAGTATAAACATGCAGAAAGGCCATGTACTGGCTGGGTGTTGCACCATGCTCTCTACATGACTCATGGACCATGAGGAACAAACGGCACAGGTCCCCCTGGCCAGAACCTGCTGAGAGCAGAGGGTGCAAAAATTAGTGAGCTAGTGAGTCTTGCGAGCTGGGTTGCATGTGACCTGCCTGAAAAAAAAGTACTTTTCATAGTTGAATCAAAAATACAGGAACTAGCTAGAGATATTGTACACAAGCCCCCTGGTTATTTTATCAATAAAAAAGACATGACTCAGTTTGAGCTGGTGTCTTATAACATTGTATGTACAGGGATGTCTATATATTAAGAGATTTTAAAACAGACTGAGATTCTGAGGAGTGGAAGCCTTTAAATTACATGTCTACACTACACTCAACTGACATGCACTTAAGAGCTGTTTAATTAGGCCTGTAGAACAATGATAAAGATGAGTTAAAAAATTCAATAAAAATAAAATAATTTTACAATTCAAAGCTCATTTGCTATGTGCATATGTTCCTACCTGAGCTTTTCATCTTAGTGGCTTTTTCTCCTTCACTCTTCTCTCCTTCCCCCTCTGTTTTTGCCAACAGCAGCTCAGGAATCTGACACGGTAAAGGTTTGACAAGGTAAGCCTCAAATATGAGAGAAAGCATTTATGCATGGAATGAAAAAAAAAAAAAAAGTTTCAGCTCCACATTAGACATTTTTGTAGAAACATCTTTTCTTTAAAAAATAGCATGTGTGTTTCATTTAATGTATATTTCTGGCACCACATGTAAGCATCTTTCTGTGTTTTAGCCAGAAAGAAATTGCGATAATGACTTTCAGTATTCTGAAGCTGCAAAAGGTTTATATATACAGTATACTGTAGCATGTATGGGGCTAAACAGATCTGTGGGTGTGAGTTACAGGGGATTTTGAAACTAGCGTAGAGATTATTTTGCATCAGTAGCACACATATAATCAATATACTCCCCAAAAGTAAATAAATCGTTCTTCCATCCCTCCTTAAATCTCCCTACTCACATACATAAATCAATCAGGGTCTTCAACCTCCAGACTGATTTCTTGCTCTTAAAACTCTGGTGTGAACCTTATCAACAAGTGTTACTGTTATATCCCTTTCTCTTGTCCCTCTGCTCGTGTTGTCCTCCTCCTCCTCCTCTAACCTTCTTCATGCTGCTTTCAGACCATCCCTCCATCCACTGGACAGAACACTTGCGGTAGAGAGCTGGGTTGCTCTCACAGTTGATGGTGAAGTTGGAGTTGGTGCAGTCCATGATCAGAACAATGTGGAGGTTCTGCTGGATTCCTGAGAGAGGGAGGGAGTGATGGGGTGGTGGAGAGATGGAGGCAGGGTAGCAGGTGGAGAGGGAAAGGGAAAAGGAGGGAGAGAGAGAGAAGGAGGGATGGATGGATGGAAAGAAGGAAGGAGGGGAAACGAGATAGAGAAATAGGAGAAACAAAAAGAGTCAGAGACAAAACAAAAACAGAGTGGGAGAGATGGGGGATATAAAGAAGAGAAGGTGAGAATAGGGAGTTGGAGACAGAGCAGATGAGAGAGGGAAACAGAGAGAGACAGAGAGAGAGAGCATGTACAGACAAGCACTAGTGTTTGTGTCACTGATATTGTCCCTCTAAGCTTGTACCTCCCTGGCAGAGTTGGAGAGTGAGGGTAAGCAGGGAGCTGTTTAGTCGCTTTAGTCAGACAATAGAGAGCTATTGATTTGGCTCTGCAGCAGCAACCTCCACCTCAGTGACACTGCACCATCACTACAGTGCACACACCACTGCACAGCAGGGTAGCAGATGAACAGAGTCAGATACAGTGGCAGAGCTTTAGATAGAACGATCAGTGGAATGACAGATGTAGTAGAGTGTAGATAAACGGAGAGATAGAGTTATAGATAGAGCAATAGGAAGAGCAGAAATACCGTAGCTGGAACGATAGATGGACAGAGACTGAGAAAGACAGACAGACAGAGAGACAGACAGACAGACAGACAGACAGAAGGACACACAGAAGGACAGACAGACAGAGAGACAGACAGAGATATTGTGTAGATAGACAGACAGATAGATAGATAGATAGATAGATAGATAGATAGATAGATAGATATACTGACTGTAGGAGAAGTAGTTGTAAAGTGGTCCAGTGAATCCGTCCTGGGAAGCAGCATCTTTGAGGGAGGAGAGGAGAGGCTCCAGTTCCTCTGGGGTGTACAGACCAGGAACCTCACCTGAAACATTGTAAATACATACACACACACACAAACACACACAAATAAATGTTTCACTGCTACTCTGCCTGAAAGCTAAGAGATACAACTACATTTACTATAAACTGCTGGTCCACAAAATCCATTAAATCAAATTAAAAGACAAAACCCACACACACACACACACACACACACACACACACTGTAAACAGACCTGAAGACAGCAGGCTGTTGACCATCTCTAAGAAGGCTGGGTGGACAAACTGATAGTCTTCCAACAGTAGAACCACCTGTTGGCCCTCAAGACCTGCCAGCTGCATCACCTACACAAACACAAACACACACACACACACACACACACACACACACACACACACACTTCAAGTTATATTGACACCAAATTTCCTTAGCTAGGTTGTTATATTGCTTGGTTGTTAGCTAGCTGTGCTAGTCTGTGCATTCCCACAGTAATCAAAAAAATGTAAGTTCCATTAAACAATCAATTTGGCATTTGAAATGGGAAAACACACTTCATTGGAGTGTTAACGGGAAGGCAGTGGAATAGCTTGCCAGTGAAATGCAGGTACCTCCAAGTACAGTCTGTAAAAAGCGGTTAGCTTGGCACAATGTGAGCCAATTAAGCAGACAAAATGTGCTGAGGCAATCCTCTCTTACCATCTTCAGGTCGTTGTTGAAATGCTTAAGAGTGTAGCCGCGGGAGATCTTGGGCGTGCACAGTGTGTACCCGTGCATGTGCGACACCAGGCATGTGGCGGTGCGCCGGCCCACTCCGCTCCGCCCGGCCAGCAGCAGAGAGCCACCGGGTCGGCTCAGGACCCGGTCCACCCTCGACACAAAGTCACACACCTCCCAGAACAGGAGAAGGTCCAGCTCCCTGTTATCACGACTGTACAGCACTACTCCCTGGAGGGGGGAGAGGTAGGGACACACACGCTGGTGAGGAGATACACACACACACACAGAAACTCTATCTCTCCTGCTCTCTCTCACACACACACATACTCTCTCTCTCTCTCTCTCTCTCACACACACTCAAATAAACAGAATTAAACACAAATGAGTCAACATTTGGCATACAAACACGCACACATAAATGAGACAGCAAGATAGAAGCAAACACATGCATGTATACCAACATGCATGACCGACTGCCCACCCGCACCCGCACACGCACACACACACACCCCAAGACAACGTGTTTTCCCTCACTGTGTACCTTCTGTATGACCTGTTTGAGGTCAGCAGAATCCAGGCGGCCCAGTGGTTTACCATGAGGAGGCAGAGGCTGGCCTGGAGCCATCACAGCCCCTTCAGAAGCGCCCCACGTCACATAGAAACCATCTACAGAGAAATGAAGTAATACAGACTGTTAGTAACACACATGTACTGTATATGCACACAAGTGACTTAGCGACAAACAATACAAACTGCAGAGGTGGTATTGTCACAAAAACAAACAACTAATATCAACTGAATGTGTAAATTTAATTTATTGCTATATCCCCACGTAAATGAAACACCATGCAGATTGGTGTTTTGCATGTGTATGTACTGTTCTTCATGAAGGTGTGTGTATGTGTACATCGATCTCATACCGGTCATGTTGTCTAGAGCGTCGGAGCCCCAGTCTCCCCGTATGATGGAGGACAGGATGTTATCAAAGGTGTGGAGGTCTTTGGAGGAAACCAGCCGGTCTCTGAACAGCCTCCTGGCCTCGTACGCTACCACCTCCAACACACTGTCTGTCACATTAGATTGAGCTGCGGGAGACATAGGAGAGAGACAAACACACACACACAGTATACAGGGTTAATACTGAACACTCTAAGCTAGGCATCTGATTTGCCATGGTTTGTTAGGATTTCAGGTTTTGTGAACATTCAACTAAGATTTATTTTTCATTTTCTCTTTCTGATCACACCCTTGACACACTATTCACAGACAAACACAAGTAACTGTGAAAAGATGGCCTGAAGTGGTTGTTACATGCCAAACCGTTTTCAACTACTACTCATTTATAAAAAGGAAATTCCAGTTTTTCAGTTTCTTCATTCTGATCACACCTTTGACACACCATACACACTCAAGGAGTATTGTGTAGTATGTCCATTTCTGACATAGCCATAGCTGTTTTACCTTGAGAAAGAACAGAAACAGACACAGGAAGAGTATTTACCCTATGAGTCAACATTCAAAATGAGTCAAAGGGCTGTTTTTGGTGGGTCCTTGCATGACAAGAGCACCAGTTTATTTTAATAACCCTGGCTCTCAGGGTAAGATTAAATTTACTAAGTCCCTCAAGAATCAGTCAAGTGCTGCTAGCTAAAAAAGGACTGTAGTCTTCGCTAGAAGGGAGCAGACAGCCTCCTGGTCTCATAGGCCACAGGCTGCAACAGTGTCTGTCACATTGCATTGAACCAGAGGAGGACGAGAGCCAAACAGACACAAGGTTGACACTCCAGGGGTTTCCCTGCATATTCAACTTTTAAGTGGACCACCAAGGAAGGGAAAATAATTTAAACTGCAAGTTGCCATACTAAACATTTTCTATGCCTGTGGCTTTTGAATGATTTCCTCGCTTAAGACCAACCTCAGTGGTCAGTCTACCACCAAAGCTTATAAAGAAACCAGATAAACCCTACGCTCCGCTTAAAATGCTTGGTATCAAGTTGGTATCAAATCTAGATTTGCATCAAAGACCAGTTGCATACATTTCATTGAAATCTACCTTTATGCAACTGGCCCCTGGAGTCACAGACACTCATACCATTAACACAAGTAATTTCACAGACATACACATTAGCGCAATAGAAATGTTGTAATTACATAGTTAACATTTGAAAATAAGCAGTGAACTTAAGCAGTAGCAGTAAGCAATAAGCAATAAGCAGTAAGCATACATACATAATGCACAGGCTCACACAGTTGTGCTCATCACACACACATGCACACTCACACACACCACAGACCACAAACACACAGACACAAACACATACAAACATAGTAATTGAGAAAAGATGGAGAGAGGAGGTTGTTACATACCAAATGGAAGGTAATCAGCAAGGAGGGAAAGAGGGAGGAAGAAGTAAGAGTAAGTTAAAAAATGATGAGCATAGGAAAAGAGAAGTTTGTCCGCTGACGCGTTTAATTAAAATAAATGATTGGACTCACTATCACAGCAGGAACACATTGCAGAGGGAGAGAGAGAGTGACAGAGGGAGAGATGAAAGGACAGCAAGGGGAGAGGATGATAAAAGAGGGAGAGACAGACGAGTGACAGAGAGGGAGTGAGGGAAGAGAGAAGGAGAGAGAGAGAGAGATCGAATGAAAGAGAAGGTGAGAGCTGGAGACAGGAACTCTGAGCTAAAGGAATACTGACAGGAAACTAAGCCATCTGGTGCTGTCTTTTTGATTCTTGCATCAAAACTGACAGAGTTATTAATGCTTTAAGTTCCTTGGCGGCGGCAAAATCATTCTATGTGTGGACTCCAAGGAGTTACAGGAATACCAGTGGGTCATTAAATCCAACTTTCTGCTTTTGTTTGCCTGCAGCAGTGCTTCTGAAAATATCGGTCAGGCCCCCAAACGGGCCATGGGTCTGTGTCTGGCGGCTCCTCGCATGACAAAAGTGAAAAGGTATATTTTTATGAGTCTGGGTCCCAATGAACCCTGAAATCTCTCATTTGGGTCCGCTACTTTAATAGTTTAATAGTCTTTGGTTACTGCAACAATCTTTTCCCATAGAAAAAAAGACAGTGATCTCAAATGTACACAGACAGATCTAAGTTCTTCCTACTGTTTATGACTATAGAGTTAATAAAATAGCATCATTAGATCGGGGAGGTTTGGCAACCACAGGACCAGTGGTGGGGGTAGGATTCTTTTGGTTGGGGCCAGCAGGGCTAATTTTATTCACATGTCAAAGAAACGGGGCCAAGAGAAAGAATGATGGTAAATTTAAGTAGCGTACTACTGTGTTGGTCCCATGTCATCCGAATGAGTTGTCACAACCTGAGAATACATACATCCAGGGCAGGAAACTTTCATCCATCTGTTGCAGTGGCTGATGGATTTCAAAATTCTCCCAGTTTCAGTATATTAACAAGCCAAATCAGATTTTTGGAATAGAAAAAAAAAAACACTCTAGATGATGGGTGGTGATCTGCTAAAGACAAACTTACCACAGTCAAAGTTTACCAGCATTTGGTTATGGGCTGGTGTAAATTTCACACCCAGCAAGCATACGATTTAGTTACAAGATGGAAAGAGACATCATAGTGAAAGAGAGTTTAAGTTATAGATGGCTGTGGTGTGTGTGTGTGTGTGTGTGTGTACACGCATGTGTGTTTGGTTACCTGCAGTGAGGTCATATCGCAGCAGGCTGAGGACCCACTGTGTGAGGATGCAGGGGGTGAACAGGTAGTGGTTGTGGTCATCCACTGTAAACTTGGCTTTCACCTGAGAGGAAAAGGACACAGAACACACACACAAACGCAGACGTTTTGGTGGCAAGGGACACAAAATTGAGACAACAAAATTCAAAAGCACGTCACATTATTTATTACTTGAAAATGTCAAGCGTTGTATGATTATGAGAGACACCAAACAAGCTGCTGGACCAATTTCCATTAAGTTAAATAAAGTGTGATATGCTAATTAAATGAATGTAGTAAGTTTATCCTGACATTGTGTGTATAATGTGTGTATAATACATAACCTGTATTATACACGCCTGTATTATACCTGTTCTGTTAATAGACCTACAACAGTGATCTGGCAAGCTAATGTGCTTTCCCCATGCGGGGGACTCAAACACAAACCAGGGATTCAAAGTAGGGTAATTCGTTTTTTAGGCTTACAAGGACTAGTGGTGCTATTGTGCTGCATATGGGTAAAGTGTTTTCTACCTAATGATAGAGGTACACCAGTGATCCAGCCTGCGGGGTGTGCTTATCTCCTGCTGGGGAACAAGCAGGGACTCAATGTGGAATCAAACTGAAATTGAAACCGAGGTCTCCAATGGCTTGTTTAGACTTTTAAGTTCTCAGGCAAGGCTATGCTGCTGCTAATACAGATCTGAATAGGGAAGACCAGTCTTTCCATTCTAATTCTCTGACTGGATTGTACCTGTTCATAGACCTGCACCAGAGATCCAGCCAGCTGGTGTGTTTTCCCCGTGCTGGCCCAGGCTGCCTGGCTGCCCAGGCTATGCTGGAGAACTGGCTGCAGGTATGCCGAGTAGATAGTCTGCAGCTGCTCCCTGTCTGGATAACTGGAGACAGAGGCAGAGAAGGAGAGGGACAGAGGGATGGAAGAAAAGGGGGAGTAGAGAAAATCGGTAGGAGAGAAAAACAAAGAGAGATAAGGGGTGGGTTTGAGAAACAGATTTAACTGCGCATGTATTCAAATATGTGTAATTGCATGCTCTTTTGTAGCATGACCACTGTGTTGCACTCACTCTATGGTGCAAATGCGTACTATAGAGGAGAAGCGGGAGGTGAGCGTGTGTCTGCCCACAGCACCCCCTGCTGACATGGAGGCCACCACCTGGATGTTCTCCAGACCCACCCACTCCAGATTTTCATCATAGAATCCCTGATATGTCAACACCTGGAGGAGAGACAGCGAACAAGTGAGAGAGAGAAAGAGAGAGAGAGAAAGAAAGAGAGAGAGAGAGAGAGAGAGAGAGAGAGAGAGAGAGAGAGTCTTGTCTTGAATTGTATAATAAGAGTATGTTCCTGAGGGAAAAGTCATTGTTACGTTGCTGAGTTTTGTACTAAAGCCTTTGGAAGAGCTTACATCCACTGCATATTTCTATAACATAGTTTGGAGACATCCATCATCACTGTAGACATGGGTGGCTCTCTATTATGGTAACCATCATTTTATTAAAATCACATTTCTCTTTACTTGTTTGTGAAAGGCAGAGGTAACTTGGGATCGCATTGCAGAGCAAGGAATGAATTACTTTACAACTGGAGACAGCTGCTAATGGAAGATTGAAGATGTCTGCAAAGTGACACATTGCTAGCACTGTACTACATTCTGTCAAGATCTGGACATGGACCATATGTCATTATGTGGATATGTAGATACAAATTTGTGCAATATCTTTCTTGTATGTTGTATATGGAAGTAGGAAGCAGAATTTCTATTGCTTTACTTTGCTAAATGTTGATTTGTAAGGGGAGTTCAAAGTGTATATTGTGATTACAGTGTCTTCTGCTAATATGTCAAAAGGTCGGGAGCGAACGTGGCGTTTTTATTTTTGCATTAGCTGTTGAAGCCATTTGAGAGGCTTTTCTTTTGTTTGCCCATTTTCCATTCATATTTTATTTTGTCTATATTGTAGACCTTTGGTTATCTTTATTTTTATGGCTCATGCTCATGTTTCAGAGTAATATTAGTCATCTACCCCACCTAGTCTCAGTTTGGGGTATTACAAGTGGGTGGGAGGGGGCAGGTCCTTTCAGGTGCGCCAGGTGAGGTGAGTTGGATATGACAGACAGCTAGTATAGGCCTCCCTCATGGCAAACATTTGTTTATTTGTTTCACCAGGTATGACATACATGTATTTGAACCACACAATGTATGGAATGCTGGCTTATCTTTTTTTAACCTTTTTGGTTGATAAAGGAACTTACCTTGGATGTACATATCAAAAGCTTCAACTGGTTTGACCAACAGCACTATCTGTACCTCTTCTTTACCTGTTGCAGGAAGGCAATGAGGTTGCTGGTGCCCCATTTGTCAGGTTTGGGCAGGTTGATGTCTTTCAGGTACAGGACCAGGCTCTCGCAGTCCTTGGGTCTGTAGGCTCGGCCAGTGTTGGAGCTGAGCAGCAGGCAGGTCTGGCTGAGCTTCTGCAGGACGTGGCGCGAGGAGGTCTGGGCACTGCAGTGAACCACGGCCACCTGGGTGGACCGCAGCCGAGAGAAGGCGTAGCGCAGGAGCATGCTAGGCAGGAAACAATACATAATAAGAAATGTTTGGCAGAAATGTCAAGATGCACACACACACATGCACACACCTTTTGAAAGATGAGGTGAGACAGGATTGGTATACTGCAATGTACAATGATCCAATAGTTCCATCCAGGTGTCTAAATGTTGCAGCTTTTAATATACGTCTCTATTTCATGTAAGGGTTAGGATGGTATCAGGGCAGCAAGAGAGGATGAGAGGAGGAGATGAGTGTTACTCTGTATTTAACAAGGAGGCCTCTTGGGACCCAGAGAACAATGTTTGTCAGAACAGAGCCAAAGGCAAAGAGAGACATTTTGTGAGGGCACAAACAGAGAGAGAATAATTGGAAAGTAAGTGGTGTGTCTGCGTGTGTGTATGTGTGTGCATGTTCATTCTTGTGTATGTGTGTGTAAATTAATTAGATGTTCTCTTATCGGAGGAATGAGCTGACAAACACAGAGCCTCGTTGGCACAGTGACCTTTCAGGCGAGGCAAGACAAGAGGACGAGAAAAGTAGAGGAGAGTGGGGCTCAACTGGAGTGTAAAAGGCAAACTGAGAGACCCCTCTTCTTCCAACCCCCTGGGGAGGGAAGCAATTACTGTTGAGGCAACGAGTCTCTGTCTACACATACACAAGTCCGTGCACGCCCACACACACATGCACACGCAGACCCTGATCGTCGCTGACTTGTCTGTGTCTTTCCAAGAAAGGTCAAGTTCTGAATAAAAGAAGCCTTGATATGGGTGTGCTTGTTTGCATGTGTCAGTTTGAGTGTCCACGTTTGAGTGCCTCTATCTCACAATCCATAATGCAACCACAAGCTCCATTTCTACAGCCAGGCCAGAATTTGGCAGAGCCAGTACCCACTCAAAACATTTATGCCACAGAATAAAAAGCACTGTTTGCCAATTCGAAACTGTAATTCTGCGAGCATTGCTGCTCCCTCGTGAAAAGAATCAGACCAATGTTGTTTAGTCAGTGAATCTAAAAACATGAATAATGCCTAAGATCCAACAAGCACTGTTTGAAACTGTTGTGTGTGCTTCTCTGTGTCTGTCGGGACATAGAAGATTATTACTCAACAATACCAACTGTGCTACGAGATCAATTATCGGTGTGTGTTTTCACACCGTGTGTGTATGTTTGCATTTGTATGTGTGTGCGTACGTGGCCGCATACATGCATATACTGTACATGTGTGTGCATTTCTGCATGTGTATATTTAAGTGAGCCTGTGTGCTTGTGCGTACGCGCCTGCATACATACATGTATGTTTGAGTGTGTGTGTGTGTGTTTGTGTATGCTTCTGCATGTGTCTATTTACCCTTTCCCACAGCCCTCTGGCCCCACCACCATAAAGGGCTGTCTGTGCTGAGCGGTGAGCCACTGGGAGAAGCACTGCAGGCCTCTCTGCATGTCTGGGGTCTCAATGACAGGAAGTGTGTGTGTGTGAGAGAGCTGGTCCAGAGAGAGACCGTCGGGCCGCTGGAGTGTGTAGGCAGCTAGACGGCCGCTGTCAGGGTCAAAGTAGGTATCAAGTGGTTTTCTCTGGTCTGGTGGGCTCTCCCTGGCCCAGCTCAGCAACTGGAGGGAGCACACACACAGATATAAACACACGTAAACACAAGGACTGATACAGTATGCTGCAGAGTAGCAGTAGCCATTACAGAAGTCCCCCATCAAGCGTCTATCCTGCATTAGATGGCTGCTGCTTAGAGCTGAGTTGACATACTGTAAAGCAAAACTTCTGAGTGCCAGCTGAGAAGAGAATAGAATCTGAATTCCAAATCTTTTCTCTCTTACAAGGAAACTACAGTGCGGCAAGCAACAAGCTTGTAGTAGAAAGACTTCTATGGTATGACATATAATGGATATATACATGTGTTTCAGTTTCATTAACTGATTTTTTGATTGAATAAGTAATTGCCTGTAGTATGGTGTAGTGCTTAATATCCTTGCCTCTAGTCTGAAACCACAAATTACACTCCCCAGTGGCCCGGGGTTGACATCCACCCTCAGCCCATACAGAAACCACAGAGGTCCTCACCTCCTTGGCAAACTCCTGTCGTGTTTTGAGGTGGAGGTTTCCTCCCAGACCCCTGAGAAGACTGACGATAAACTGGCCTCTCTCTGTCACAGCGCTGAGGTGGGACAGACCATTCAACACTGTACCCACCAGACTGGTCTCCACCACAAAGTCATTCTGATGAAAGGGAGAGAGAGGGGAGAGAAAAAAGAAAAACAATTGTAAGATGTGTTATCATTGTAATTTAGTAGATTTAGGACAGTCATATAGAGCATTGTCAAGCAGAGAGGAAGAGACGAAGGAAGGGTAAGCACAAAGAAGAAGAAGAACATAGAATAATGAGAATTTAAAAGTAAAAAATGACATTGATGAGAGCTGACAGAGTTGCCAAAACACAGACTGCATTGAAACTATACCAAACATACCTTAAACATAACAAAACAGGATATGTAGATTTCATTTAGCCACTGAACCTACTTGAGAGATGATGAGATTCATCATATTCTTATAATGTTAGCAATATAGTACATCGTCATGAACACCGCTCAGTGGCTGAGGAAGTCATTTGTTTGAAACCGCTGTATTGTCATGTGGTGACATAGAGTTTCTACATCTACATTTGGTTCAGTACATACACAATCCTGCCAGAATATTAACCTTTTCAACATGCTACATTCAAACCATACTGAAGGCCACAGCCTGAAGCCCAAAGTGTGTTTCAAATTCAGTATACTGACACAGGATGAAATGCACGCATGTAGGACAACTGTTACCTGCTTGAGGACCCAGTCCAGAGCTCGGTGGAAATAGTCTCCCAGCCAGTTTTCTAGGTTACTGCGACACTCTTCAGGCTGACCCCTCAACCAAGACTTCACCAAGGCACCCACATCAGTGTCCTCATCACTGCAGATAGAGGGACAGAAAGGGAGGGACAAAGAGAGAGTGAGTGACTGAGAGTATGAGTGAGCTAGCGGGTGAGGGGCACACACATACACCCTAAACCCTAACCTGAGAAATATCATTCCCATGCGGGATATGGTGGCCGGCGAGGCACAGCTGAGGTCGTGAGTCTCAAACAGGAAGTTGACGTTGGGTCCAAACTGGATGCGTTCTCCGCTGGGCATGGTCAGCAGCCGGTTGTCATCCAGTACAGAGTTCAGACTCTCAATCCACTCCGGGTCGATGTCTCCGTCACACACGATCCACGAGCTCACCTCTGGAAAACACAAAGGTGCATATGTACACATACTTCCCCAAACAAATACGACATCCATGCGAACCACTGTCTGGTTTCACAGAACACAAAAAGACTTTCACCAACTAGTTGATCGAGTTGCTTGGGATGTGGGCTCATTATAAAATGAGCTAGCTGCACTTATGTTAAATCAACATGGAGTGGTGTCTCCTTCTTACCCTGTGGTTCTCTGACCACATGCCTGGCACTGTGTGTGAGGACGCCATCAGCCCACTCTCTGGTGTCCATGTCTATGTGTCCCAGCAGCTGCTGTCTGGGCATGGCCTTGGGGTTCATCGTGTACTGCTTCACCTACAAGAACACAGTGATCAGCATTAGTCAAAAAAACATCAGGGGTTGATATTTTAACTGGCCCACAAACTCTTAAAAATAGGACATTGTGGCACTTAAATCACATGAACATTTTGTGACAGGATTTTTTAAATTGAATTGATGCTTTCTTTTCATAGTCCTTTATATGCTAAGTGAGTTTCATGGCCCTAAGGACTATGAAAGTCATAACCAACACAGAATGCAAACCTCTGAAAATGAGTTCCCTGAAGCTTAAATTTTTGGGGGATTTTTCAACCGGGGGAAGGTCTCTCTATATCTCACCAGTTTGCGTGTCAGGGCATCACAGATACGACCCATTTAGAAGCCCATATGCCAGAAAAATACACTGTGTATTGGAACCCAAGCCAAAATCCCCTGTAGAGTCTGTCTCCTACTCACCACTTTGCCCGTCTTGCTGAGAGCGGCCCGGAGCATCCTCCAGAGAGTCGACTTCCCTGCTCCGCTGGGCCCTACGATCACCGCGCCCATACGCTGCCTCAGCTGCTCGTACAGCTCCAAAGCCTTCTTTAGCTACGCAGAGATGGAGAAAACACTGTCATCGATTTATCTATCACTCCATCCGTCTAGCAAACCATCCAACCATCCATAAGCTGTCTCCATGCCAACGTTAAAGTATAGAGTGATCAGAAACACGCACTGGCTGGGCAACAGTTAAAAGCAGGTTACGTGACATATTTGCTTACTGACATGTGAGGCTCTAGTCATTATTAATAGATAGGTATCCACACACACCTGGCTGGGTATGAGCTCAAGCCGTGCCTCCTTGTAGACTTGATCCAGGGCGTGCATTAAGGTCTGGTCCTCCACATCTGTGAAGTTCACCCCAGAGAAGACGTCTCTGACCAGGGCGTCGAACCTGGAGCTGTCCGCAAACGTCAGCTTGGACATGGTGTTCAGCCTTAACGCCTGTACCACCAGACCACTCTCCTGGACTGTATGCAGATGGAGAGAGATTGACTTTATTTCTGTTCTGACTTGCAATAAAAAAACTGTAATGAATTACAGTGTGAGAGTGTGCAAAAGAGAAAAGACAAGCTATGTAAAAGGGTAAATGCTAATTGAAATAAAAAAGAAAAGTAGTTAACAAGGGGAGAGGGGTGAAAATAAAATAAACTCATCTATGGCAGTCTGAAAATACTTCTACAGACTGACATTTAAGTGATGTTTTTTATTAGTTGTTGTAATTGTCTAATTTGTTTTTACCCGTTCTTTGACTTTATTACCATTATTATATTTTTGAAATTCTCTGTGACCTGGTTTTAATTTTGACTGTGGACATTTGTAGAGATTGTTTTTAAAATGATGCTAGACAAAAAAAGATATTACTGTTTGAAGGGTAGAAGATGAGAACGGGAAGAGAAGGGAAGGAGGCATAAAAAAAAAGAGGCAAGGAGAGAGTTAGGAAAAAGACAGATCAGTAAATGGCATGATACTGATGAAAAAAAGAAAAATAGAGTATAAGAAATAATATTGGGTGGATGGAGAAAAACAAGTGAAGGAGACACAAAAAACAAGGTTACAAAAGTTAACTTGTTCAATCGTTACTGCCTTGTTCTTGCACATGGCCCCTTTTATAAATGTGCTAATTACCAAAGCCTGTCATGATTTAAGAGTTTGTCAATACTTTTGTTCTCTTCTCCAAAGATGCTGGCCGCCCCCGAAGGCACAAATGAGGCAGTTTTTACTGCTGAGATGAACACTTGGCCAGACTACACACAGAGGCAAACAGAACAAAACCTTGGGGACTCATCGACAGACAGGAGGGGTGTGTGGTGTATGTGTATGTGTGTGTGTTGGACAGATAAAGGGGGACAGGGGTGAGAGAGACGGATGTGAAAGAGAGAGAGAGAGAGAGGGAAAGGTTCAAGGAGAGAGAGGAAAAGGGCAGAGAGAGAGAGATAGGGGGAGAAAGGACTGAAAAGGGGAGAGATGAGAGGGAGACGGGGGTGAGACAGAGAGGGCAGTGAGCGAGAAAGAGTGGGATGAGAGAGATATCGACAGCCAGGTATCAGAGAGAGAGGCAGCAAGAGGTCAGGAGGAGGGGGGAGCAGGGAAAAGGAGGATGAGGAGGGGGAGCGCAGGAGGGACTGAAGAGGTAAACAACAGAACCTTGGCAAAGTGTTTGAGACAGAGAGAGCGGGAGAAGGACAAAGGGACACACAGAGGAGGGAAAAGCCCGAGGGAAGCAAAGCAAAGTTTTTTAAGGGGAGGATTTGGGTGAAATGTCAATTGATGGTGTGTCAGTATTAGAGGATTTAGAGGGCATGGAGGAGAGCAGGTGTATAGGGAGAGTGCGGGTCCATACAGACATTTGATGTTGGAGCACACTTAAGCATAGTGTTTATCAAACTTCTTTTCAGAGACATACACACACACACAGATTTCCAAAACATTTTTTGTGTGACTTTGCTGGGTACACGATAAGCACCCCCCCACACACACACACCCCTCAAACCACCTGAGTTTTCACTATCTCCGTATCCCATAATCCTTTTCATTATCTCTCCTTACAACTTTCTATCTCTTAGGTCAGAGGCAGCTGAGTGTACTATCAGTGCAGCGGTTTCCGTACTTCTCAGGGGACACATTTTCCAGATACTTTTTTTCTCATGGCCAGAAGTTTTTTTTTTTTTCAGGTTATTGACTTTTTCTAAAGAATTTACCCTGTTTATATGCTGCTAATGCGCAACTACAACTTTTTACTCAATCCATCATACATTGCAGAAAGCTTTGCAAACACAGCATAGCTAATATGGTTGCTCTGGCTGTTTGTTAGTAGTATGGTGGCTGGTGTATTGATTCTTTAGAATGTTGATATGTTGACTTGTTAGCTTTTGGTGGTCTGCAGCATGCCAACTTGGCATACTGTTTACTAGTAGCATGGTTGCTCTGGCCAAAGTGAACAAGGTATAAACCTTCTTGTTTGGTAGGGTCACAAGGTAGGTTTTGTAAGTATAAACTATATAGGATTAGAATTACTCATTTACATGTATTGCAGGTATGCATAAAATCTCTAACTTAAAATGTTGTACCAACATCATCGCACCTGAATTAATAATATAAAACTAAAGCTACTGTATTTAACAAACGATTGACTTAATTAACAATGCCAAAGTACTAAGCAAAGAGGATAGATAGATAGATTCTGAGTAGCTTTGCACAATCAATTTCTCAACAACTGAAAGACTCCAAATCCAGGAAGTGAGTTAACTACCAGTGCAAAAAAGGGTATGGGCTCCATTTCATTAGTCATTCTCATCAAATTCCCCTTGGCAATTTCCCCTCGGGGGGAATCCCCACTGCCATTTTAAGTGCCTCTCCATTAATCTGATAACTGTAAACTTTCTTAGATAAACCCTTGAAGGCCCGAGGGAGTCAACGATAGAAAATTCAGGAGCACATCTTGCCCAGAATTCTTTGCAATCATTTGTAATTTCCTGTGCACAACGCAGCATGGCAGAACAAGTGATATAGAGGTGTAAGTTAACAAACAATATTTTGAGAATTTAGACTTATTTATGAAATTAACTCATCCCCCAATGTCCCCCAAAATTGTTAAACCCCATCTCCAACAAAGCCCATTATCTTAAAGCCCCAACACTGTAACAATGTGAACAATGTCTCTGTCCTTTTCAACACACCTTAAAAGAACTAACAAGAATGCATTTTACTATTGTTGAACAATGGCACTTTATCTTATTATGAGTACTTTGTTTTATGTGATAACTGCTCATAGCTAGCTGTTCATATCCCTCCACTGGCTCCCAGTTGCTGCCCGCATCAAGTTCAAGTCCTTGATGCTCGCCTACAAAGCAGCAACCAAAACGGCTCCTACCTACCTGAACTCCCTCATTCAGGTCTACGCTCCCTCCCGCCCACTAAGGAGCGGCGCCTGGTGCTGCCACCACAACAAGGCCCTAAGTCTCTAGCCAGACTCTTCTCTTCTGTGGTTCCTCGGTGGTGGAACGAGTTACCAAACTCCATTCGATCCGCAGAGTCCCTCTCAATCTTTAAGAAAAGGCTAAAGACCCAGCTCTTTAGCGAACACCTTCTCACCTGATGGACTGTGTAATCTAAAAAAAAAAAAAAAATCTGTATCTGCCTCTATGCATTGCCTCGTAGCACTGCCTCGTAGAACCTATGTCCTGTTGGACCAGAACTTAGCTTTATGGCACTTACTCTCGTTGTTCTCTCCTGACTAGATCTTTGCTGGTGTTGTATTAAAATCTCATATGTACGTCGCTTTGGATAAAAGCGTCTGCCAAATGGGAAATTGTAAATTATAACTGTGTTGAATGATTGCTGGATTGAGTATTGACCGGGTATCTTGGATGCAATTGTGTGTTTTTTATGCTGTCCAGGGAGAAATTAATCTCCATTCACTTGTCAGCAGTGTGGGCGCGCTCAACTGGTGTTTCCCCCGACACCACAGCAGGTTAGGGTACTGTGTACTTTAGGTCATTATGAATGTGACTCCAGGTCATGACCAAACTTGCTCTCACTTCCTCCTAACTTTCCTCTTACACCTCCACTATATATACTGTCGAAAAACAGTAAACATGCCTCATAAGAATACCTTAAAATAAAAATGGCCAGGAGGGGACTTACTCTTGTTTTTGTCTTGGCTCCTCCTCTGTTGCTGCAGGAGACTGCCACAGCCCTTCAGCACGGTCTTCAGTGCACGCAGACCCCAGTCGTAGTGCTGCTGGGGAGTCAACAGCTCCCTGGACACACACATACACACACACATATTCACACATTGTCAGTTGGCTGTGGCTGTAGTACTAAGAGGTGGGAGGTAGAGGCTACACACACACACAAATCAATAGACTGTGGTGGCGGTATAGATAAATTAAAATTAATGCACCCACAACACGTTGCAGTTTGAAAACCTAATCAACTACACATAGTTACATACAGTGAACCCCACAGGCAAAAAGACCAGGCAGACAGACGCACACTCTCATGTACACACATAATTACTTGACTAAGGTAAAAGCTTACAGGTATATGCTAATAAAGCTCTCACCCACGCTCCCTCCAACCTGAACCCTGACCCAAACACACACACTTGGTACAAATAAAAGTTCCTACAGTTCCTACCTGGCCAGGTTGAAGATGGCAACAAGTTTGCGTCCCAGTATCTCTCCATCTTTGAAGCCCTCGGAGTAGAGGATGACCTCAGCTATGAGCTCGTTGTCCGGCCTGCTCATGGCTACGGGCCTGAACAGCTGCTTCAGGTTGTCTGGCAGCTTCTGTCTCCCTCCGTAGCCTTTCCCCGCCGGGTTCAGCGTGATGAACACCCCAGAGTTTGGGTCCAGCTCCACCTGGAGGAGGGCGATAAGAAGGGAAAGAGATCTTCCTTATCTAAAATGTGTTATGCGATAGCCTGATTTAAGTGTTGATTGATTGCTTGGTTGATTACTCTCCCACAATGGATGGATGGATGGATGATTGATTGATTTTTTGACGGACTGATTTGATAGATAGGCAAGGACAGATGGTGGAGGCAGAAGGCAACTGAAAATGTGTCAGCAGAAATGAGTTTGCACCGTGTGTGTATTTAAGTGAGTATGTATACACAAGTGACTGACTTAAACAGGAAAACAGAATGAGAAATTGAGTTAGAGGGACAAAAGGACAGAAAGAAAGCATGAGAAAAAGAGTGAGTGATCATCTACTGAGCATCACTGCAAACATGAGTGCATGCTGACCTCTTTCCCCAGCAGTTCACAGATGTGTTTGTGGTGTTTGAGGGAGTCCTGGATGGCCTGGATCTGCATGGAGACGGCAGACAGCACCGCCTCCTCTAAGCGGTTAAACTCGTCGAAGCAGCCCCATGCTCCACACTTCACCAAGCCCACAAAGATACGGCCCATAGACTTCACATCAATACCCTGGAAAACAGATAGATGCATGACACAGAAAACAGATAGACATAGTCATCAACAACTCTCAGGGTGTGTTCTCAGTCAGGATTGTCCTCGATGGCCTTCTTGTTCTGTGCGTGCTTGCTTATGTGTGTGTGGTCGCAAGTTGAATGATCAGAACTCAAGACCAAGACACTGCTCAGTGTGTGTCTCTGTACTTGCACATGTGTTATGTGTATGTGTAACAAGGATGTAATCAAGACTACAAAATGTCATAAGTATTAGGGGGAAAACAGCAATCTCCAGCATAGATCACAGAAATGAATAGGAGTGCTGTGTACAAAACCATTCCAGAAAATACAAATGCCTCCATATGTCTATATCAGCCCACAGAATAAAGAATGAATATTTGTTTTACTTGGGGTTTTTTTTGCCAAAATGGGTATATAGTCTTCAACCCCTCAAAATCCTTTATACCCCCTCAAAATCCTTTATACCTCATCGCAGTTGAACACCAGCACTTGGCGTCCGAACAGCCCCCCCAGGGCTTTGACTGACTCAGTCTTGCCTGTGCCAGCTGGCCCGTAGGGGTTCCCCCCAAGCCCCATCTTCATGGCCTGGGTCAGAGTCAGGTAGCACTTATCAGTCAATGGTGTGTGCACCAGCTTAGCCGCATTCCCCTAGGAGACAGGAGAGAGAGACAGGAGAGTGCAGGGCAGATAGAGGGACAGAGGAGTGAAGGAAATGGAGAGAGAAGGACAGAGAGATGTGAAGAGGAAGAGAGGGATGGAGGGGCGGAAGAGAGGGAGAGAGAAGCAAGCGGAAGAGAAAGGAAAAGACAGGAGATGGGTAAGGAGGAGAAAGAGGGAAGGAAAAATAAATAGAGGGCAGGCAAGAGAGAGGAAAAAGAAAATGAGTGAGACTGAGTTTAGCAAGTGTTTTGCAAAGGAACCGCAGCAGGGAAATACAGCAAGACATATCCAGTACCCCAATAAAGAGCTCCTCATCTCTGCATCAACAGTGCCCCCCAGTGGTAAAAAATAAGAAATTCAAGTAAATTCTAGGAACGTAAAGAATGTTTTTGGTGAAGCAATGTATGATTATATAGCATTTTCTCTCACATTTTTAATAGCATTTAGGACCACATGGCATTACAGTTCTATTGAAACCTATGCATCTTAAATTATTTTAGGCCATGCGGCAATAATAATTGTGTATTGCCCAGATTAGTGTTCAGATTGATTACTCTGTGTGTGTGTGTGTGTGTGTGTGTGCAGACACATACATAAGTATGTATGAGATTACATTGCAGGTGTTATACATGTACCTGAATTGCAAAACAACTATGTGTGTTTGGGAGTGTTTGTCTAGTCCCCTGTGAAAGAGGTGTGTGTATCTGCAGGCTTACACACCTGGTATTCATATGTGTAGCTGAATTGTGCATCGACCATATGTATATTGCAGCATTTGTCTGGTCCCATGTAGAAGCGGAGCTGCTTCCTCCAGGCCCAGGCATCGGTACTGCTGACTCCTGTATGGCTCAGCTGTTTCACCACACTGATGTTATGGATGATGTCCAGGATCAAGGCCTTCAGCTTCAGCTGCAGGACACTGGACTCTATACATGCACACACACACACACGGGATAGCATGGTTGGAAAGATAATACAAACACCAAATTAAAATTTGATTATAAAAGAGAATCATCCCTTCGAATGCCATATACAGTATTTGAGATGGGAAAATAATATTTGCCATATGGTACAAACAGAAGAAAAGAAGCACACAGGGCCATATAATATACAAAGCATGGTTGCATTCCAAAAGACTAAACACAAACTTCTATATTATAGTGTTTATTATAGTGTATAGTGTATATAGCAACTCTATAGTCCTGTTGGTTCAGTGGCTTAAGGCGCAAACTCACATATTCACATCATATGTTCAAATTCAGCTCATGACCTTTGTCGCATGTAATTCTCTCTCTCTTTCCTTAATCAACTACATTAAAGATAACCTTTATTAATCTTTACTTAAAAAAGTAGAAAAGAGTACCCTACATTATCAGAGTGTTC
Source organism: Centroberyx gerrardi (assembly GCF_048128805.1). Lineage (NCBI taxonomy): Eukaryota > Metazoa > Chordata > Actinopteri > Beryciformes > Berycidae > Centroberyx > Centroberyx gerrardi. The sequence continues at coordinate 15,562,919 of NC_136002.1, read as the reverse complement.
TGTCTCTGAGCCAGAGAGCACAGCCACCCAGGTTTTATGTGGCCATCTATTAACCCCAGGTCATTAGATGAGCCGGCAAGCTACTCCTTTAGCTGCTTTGCTTTGATTAGACGAGAGACTTTAAAAGCGCAAGCCACCCTGTTCCACAGCACTAACAGGAAGACTACTTACAATAGTAATTGCTATTATGCCACCATTAAAAAAGAAAATCAAAGCAGCTCTTGATGGTTTTAAGGCATGCTATTTATATTCTGAAACCATAGAAAACATTAAGTGTGTGCTAGTGATTCCACTCTGCCTAGACAGATACTCTTGATAAGTGTCTCTTCAACAATGGGTTAAGGGCTAAGAATGTGTATTACCATTGATTGGCCCTTCCTTGGATGAGTTTGCATGTACTATTTCTGCTTGGGTACTTTGCCCACACACAACAGAGACAGCCAACTAGGCCCTGTGTCTCACACAAGATATACATCAGTGAGGTTAGCCATTACTAGCCTCAGCAAAGTAAAAATGACCCTACCAGATGTACACTATCCTTCAGTCTTGTCTCTGAGCCAAAGAGCAGATAGCTCCCACTCCCCTGCCAGGTTTTATGGTCCATCTATTTAGACTGGGTCATTAGATTATCCTTCCAGCTATTACTTTAGCGGCTTTAATCAGTAATGCCACTCTGCAGCCTGGCCGTTTGTTTTAAGGGAGCCAGTTATTTAGTGAAATGTTATCATGGAAATTAGCATTTTTTCAAGTGCGGACAATAACATAATACCATAACACTGTCATGTTGAAATGTCTAAGATTCTAAAACTGAAAAAAAAAAGAAAAAAAAGGCAGGAACTACTGTGGCTGGCAAAGAAAACTGGGCTCCAGTAGTAGTAATTTGGTGCAATAAACGAGCATTGTTTCATACTGCCATTTGCATTTGACTTAGAAATTTGGAATTTGGCAGCAATGTCCTGTGAAATGATGCCACTGCCAGGGTTATAGAGGAGCTTTCAATCTCATGCATGAATCAGAATCCAAATAAATGATCATTTCCATGGCAATAATATGAAATAAGCTACACACAGCAGCTATCTTCTTGTAAATTTATCTGCCAGATGAGCATTCAAGAATATTGACTTGAATTCAAATGCCCCTTTTATCCATCCAAGTTCTGTGGAACTAGTCCTCTGCCAGGTTTTATGTAGCCATTTATTTAGCCCCAGGTCATTAGACTAGCCTGCCAGCTATTACTTTAGCAGCTTTAATAAGCGCTGCCCTTCTGCAGCCTCTTGTGTCTGGCTGGCTATCAAGGGAGTCGCACAAGAGCAGTCATTCAGTGTTAATCTCTCTGCGCTCAGTAACAACCCAGATTCTGATCAGAGCTCAATCATTAACAACACAAGAGGGAGTCAGACGGCAGAATGAAGTGTAAGTGTCGAGGAGCAAGTGTTTATATGAGCAGTAATTCGGAGAGATTCATATTATCAGGGACGTGATCAGGAACCAAAAAAGCAGGAAAAAAAACAAATCAGGAAAAGTCAGATATTGCATTTACATTAATAGGACTTAAAGGACAAAAAGAACTCCTGCGAAAAATAAAACAGCCACATTTAGTATGCCACCAAAAATTCTGAACATTTAATAACCCCTAGGCAAGAAACACCACACAGAGAATGGGACTCTTGCTCTCAGTATCTTCCGTCTGGCTGGGTATTAGTCTCGCATCAGAAGTTGCTTTATCCTCTCAATGCTGAATGACAGCCCAGATTACAATCAGAGCGTAGTCACTAACAACACAGGAGGGAGATATGTTTTAGAAGAAAGTTAAAAAGATGAGGTGTAAGTGTTGAGTATGCACTAAGTGTGTGTGTGTGTGTGTGTGCGTGCGTGCGTGCGTGCGAGCGAGTGAGCAAGCGAGAGAGAGAGAGCATGTGTGAGTGCACAGCCTGTGACTCCATCTGTATTGGTGCAGACTGTATTGGTACTGACATACAAACCTACACAAACACACATCTACAACTGTGTTTCCAATTCTATTTCTGTCTTTGTGCATTCAAACAGACAGACAGATGTGGACACACATACAGCACCTACACACGCATGCACACACAAACATGTACAACACAAACACCCGTAGACACAGGTGGTAGTACCTGCGTTGGTGTGGTCGTCAGAGCTGGTGTCTACTGTAGTGTAGTGTTCTAGTTTGGCATTGAGCTCCACCTCCAGCTGCTGTAGATTCTGTTCTCTTAAAGCTCTTTCCATATCTTCAGTAAACTGGATCTGCTCTGCCAGGCACAGGATCTACACAGACAGGTCATACAGGAATTTAGTTAGTATTAAATTAATAAAGTATCAAAGCAACCAATTTGTGCCAAGGGTTTCATTCCAAAAGACCATATCCATTTTAGAAATGGATATCCATCAGGGAATATTTTAAAACCACAGATGATTGTATCCTCAAAAACATAAATATTTTATGCACAAAGTGAGCGTGTGTGTGCATGTGTGCGTGTGTGTGTGTGTGTGTATACCTGTGATGGGTAGCGTGAGGGGTCCACCTCCCCTTTCTTCCCTGCTGACACACACTCATACAGCAGGTGCTTCAGAGTCTCCTTCATCTCTGCAGACAGCTCACTCAGCCACACCTAGAGAAGAGAAGAGAAATGCGCACGCACACACACACACACACACACACACACACAGTTACCAATACTTTATCTAAGTCATCAAATAAATACAATATGCCCCCCTTCCCACACACACCTAAATCTTCAATAATGTGAACATACATCCAACATACAGCACACATACTGTACATTCACACGCAACTCTGTGTCATCTTTACCTCCACATTGTTGGAGATTCGTATGAGGTTTCTGAGTGGCACCATCTCTCCCTCGAGAGAACACATGGCAACAATGTGCTGGCACTGCTCATCGAACTCAACACTGTTGATACCTACACAGGATAATACATTCATAGACACACACAGAGGTTACATTCCCTGTCCAATATATACAGTATTATAGGAGAGGAGAGAAGAGAAGAGAGGAGAAGAGAAGAGAAGAGAAGAGAAGAGAAGAGAAGAGAAGAGAAGAGAAGAGAAGAGAAGAGAAGAGAAGAGAAGAGAAGTCCTGTTGTTAATGTCTCAATAACCAAAGCCCATTAACACTTTAGGTCTTAAATTTAACCATTAGCACTTATTGGATGGACTTGAATGGACTCTCAGTTTGTAGTAAAATTAAATTGATTGGCTTGTTAATCTCCTCAACTGTCCCTTCAGGCAGTCCAGTGTAAGATGTGATTCAAGGTGTCAGATGTGACCAGCAAATAACGTCTTAAACAATCAATAGAATAGAATAGAATAGAATAGAATAGAAATTGGAAGAGAAAAGAAGAGAAGAGAAGAGAAGAGAAGAGAAGAGAAGAGAAGAGAAGAGAAGAGGTGTCTGACCAGCAAAGAGTTTCTTGAGGTGTGACTGGATGACAGCTGGGTTGGTTGCCTGCCTGATGTTTGCTAATCCTCAAGATTTAATTTAATGTTACCAGTAGATAGGCCTGCATTTTCCTGAGACAATTTTGTACCTTGCAAGTCTATCTACCAGGTGGTCAGGTGGAAATTAGATCTTTTAATTGACCTGCCTGGTGAAATAATCATTAAACAAAAATAACGAAGCGAGGGAGAATTGATTTGACTCTGACCAACCTCAGTCGGGGGTTTTTTATATCATCATTTCCAGGCATACTACTCATTGACAGGCCAAACTAAACTCATTAGAAAATTGCTTTCTTCAGAATCTACATTGTATGTGTGTGTTTTGAGTATGTGAGTACACATATGTTGTGTCTGACCAGCAAAGAGTTTCTTGAGGTGTGACTGGATGACAGCTGGGTTGGTTGCCTGACCCAGAATCTCCAACAGATCATCATCTCCTATGAAATAGAACCGAGGGAACGCAGAGCGCTTCTCCTGTAACACCCACACACAAACATACATAAGGTTAGCTATGATGCAGCGCATATTATGTGTAGATAACCGCATGTGGTTGTACATTTTCACATAAATTTGCACGAGAATGAGTGCACTTATGTGTCTACATACTGATATGAGTGTGTGTGTGTGTGTGTTTGTGTGTGTGTGTGTGAGTGTGTACCTCCAGGAACTCATTGAGTGACTTCTGGCAGCGTTGCAGCTGGTCCAGTATGGTGACCAGGGAGTTTCTGATGCCGGCCCTTGAGCTCAGAGACACCACCCTGCTGTCCCTCTGAACGTCTGACATTATAGACCTGTTACACACATGGAGAAGGTGCTTTTGTTCCCAAATGTGTATAACACTGTATGTCTATCTGTCAGTTTCGGATCCTGGCAAAAGTTTAAAGACACTACCCTGCTGTCACACCGCATATCAGCCATTATCAATCTGGTACACGGAGAAATAGTACATTCAGAACAAATAGTACATTAAAATATATGCACATGCACACACACACACACACACATTTAAGCAGGTGCCTGCCCACCAGCACTCACACGTCAAAGTCAGGATACTATAAAAAGGATTTCAGAAATAGTTTGTGGGAGTGGGTAGTTCCCTTGCTTTGCATTCTCAGTTCAAGTCTCAAAGGGCTTCACAACACCCACATTATGAAAAATACTACAGTACCACTTACATTACTAGAATTTATGCAGCTGGTAACCTGCTTATGGTAAAGTGCTAAACCACAGTGTAGGTTCTCTGAATGTGATACATGGGGATGAGCCTTAAGAGGTAACCTACACACACACATACACAGCGTACCTGAAGTCCTCGTCAACCCGTTTGAAGCGTGCCTGCTCCCTGGGCAACGCCCCCCGTCCAAAGATAGGCTCCAGGTAAACCCAGCGCCTCTGGATGGCATTCAGACTGAGCAGGTACTCATCGAGGTCTGACAGACGAACTTCCCACAGACTCACCTGGACGTAGAGGGAGCAAGTATAGTGGCATTAGTTAGTGGTGCATGATAAAGGAGACTGTTTGATATAACTTGGTGTCTGTGAGAACCATAAATACCACTACTAGGTTTAATTTGATTGGATTAACACCTACAAAGTCTTTAATAAAGTGACAGTCTGTACAAAGTTACTTTTCCCAAAATTGAAGCACTGGAATCTTACAAAAGTATATTTTTAGATTCAAGGCTTTGACCTGACCTTGTCCTGGAAGCTGCGGTAGTACGGAGAGTCTTTCAGAGACTGCAGCAGACAGCGGTTATCTCCCACCTGGATGGGAACAGAGTGGTGATAAAGGCAATGTTTGCTAATCCTCAAGATTTAATTTAATGTTACCAGTAGATAGGCCTGCATTTTCCTGAGACAATTTTGTACCTTGCAAGTCTATCTACCAGGTGGTCAGGTGGAAATGAGATCTTTTAATTGACCTGCCTGGTGAAATAATCATTAAACAAAAATAACGAAACGAGGGAGAATTCTGACCACGTCAATAGCATGAGCATAACAAAATCCATCTCTTCTTTTTACAAGGAGAACAAAAAAGAACAAAAATATGCACTTTGTAAGAATTTCCTTTTGATTCCCCAAGATGTTTAGGGAGTCCAAATGCTTTATCTTTCAATTCGACCAACCACAGTCTGGGTTTTTTTTATATCATCATTTCCAGGCATACTACTCATTGGCAGGCCAAACTAAACTTATTAGAAAATTGCTTTCTTCAGAATCTACATTGTATGTGTGTGTTTTGAGTATGTGAGTACACATATGTTTGGCTGTGTGTGCCTGTGTGTGCACCTGGTTGACTATATCCTTCCAGTCCTTGATTAAGGTGAGAGTGCGGCCGCTGCTGTCTGTGTACTCGGTGAGGTTGAAGGCCGCTGCAGCCCCCCACAAATCCAGCTCCCTCAGGGCCTCTCTGATCGTCACCTCCGCCTGGGCACGGCTGTTCAGATCCTACACACACACACACACACACACACACATAATCTGTGTCCACTGTGTCCAAATCTGTGTCCAAATTAGCAACAAACCAGGACAAACAATGCACATGCAGATCTTTCATTTGGCTTGCCAGGAATATAATTTTTGGCGTACAAACACATACAGATGAGAGAAATACCAAAACAGAATATGAACAAGTTAAGGAGGTGTGTGTACACGCCTGTGGAAGTGTGTGTATATACCTTGAGCTCCAGGGCCTTGTCTATGATGGTAGTCGCCACACTGAGCAGGTCATTAAAGGTGAGTCTCTCTAATGTCGTCCCTCTAGGAAGACCCAGCAAACGGAACATATCCAACCAATGGTCCTGGGACAGGTGCTCCCCACGCACATACTTCAGCACTGGGACCAGGTTCTACACATGCAGATGCATAAAAATGTGAATAAAAACACGAGAAGAGGTGGATATCCTCTATTATTCCTTCAACCCAACTATTATGTACCTTGTATTTGTCCACCTCTCCCTGCAGTTTAACAGACATGGCAGTGGGCTGCTCCAGCTTCCTAAGTCTGTCCTGCCATGCAAACAGAAACTCCTCAAACACATACGTCTTGCTCCTGTAAAAACACACAGAAACATACATATGCACACAAATTAACAGATATTAATGAGAAAAAAATTGGCTCATATTCAGAATATGTTTCATATCAACAACAGGCGTAAACTTAACCCCCTACCTGAAGGTGATCCAATCCTCCTGAGCCTTCTCTGTGAAGCCCTGCTGCCACTCCTCATACAGAGACCACATCTGGCTGCACTCCTCCATGTCTCTAATGGTCTCCTCCGCTAGAGAGAAGTCTGGAGCCTCCAAGTCAAAATGGGCACAGTCCTCACTGAGGTGAGGAGAGGAGAGGAGAGGAGAGGAGAGGAGAGGAGAGGAGAGGAGAGGAGAGGATGTCATTAGATGAGACAGCACTTTGATGTCAGCATACTTTTCTAAACTTTTGATTTCAGAAGGATGCAGAAAAGAAAAGAGACAAGGGGGGGTTAAAGGGTAAAAACTTTCACTGTAAATAAATGTTTTCTAAAGGAGAGCTCCATAAAAACACCACCCTTAATCAATGACTCTGAGAGAGGCCTAGTGTGTTTTTAATCCACCTAATCTTAACTACACTCTAGCAATTCATCATCAAATATTGCGCAGTTTGAGTATATTTGAAGTCTTAGTGCAAATTGTGCTCCACATAGCTACAATCTTATCAAACTGGATTTAGGGAAGCCATTAATGACCCTAACAAGTGGAAAATTACTCATTAGGTGTTAAACAATGTAACTAACCGTTACATATTCCAAACAGATGATGCAGGCGATCTATATGCTTCTCAGCTGGATCTATTGTCTCAATAAAGAAAATATACAGCGAATAGAAAAACCTACAGCAGTTTAGTGCGTACAAGCTCCAGCTCCTGGAACTCCTGCTGCTTGTCTCTGATGGTCTGGAGGCAGGCAAGCAGGGCAGCCTGATCGCCTGTTTCTAGAGCGTCATCCTTGGGCTTCAGCTGGTCCCAGCGGGCCTTGAACCGCTCCAGATCTGCCCTGTAGGCCTGGATACGTCCCTCCGCATTACTACGCATCACCTCCACCTAGGGGAGGGACAGAGTGAGAGTGAGCGGGTGAGAGGGAGAAAGAGGGAGCAAAGAGGGAGCAAAAAAAGGGGAGAGGTGGCAGGAGAAAGGGATTGGGGGGTGGGAGAAAAAACACGAGAGAAAAGGCATTGCTTAAAAGTAGCACTAGAAAGCTGCCGTTACTGGACATTGGCAGTATTCAAATAAGCACAGCTTGCGTCGTTTTTGAGTGTTGCATACATGTGTGAATAAGCATGCTGCATCATCCCTTGAAGTGTGTGCATACAAATTACAAATCAGGTTATTAGCTGACTTTCGTATCCAGAGTGAGTAACAATAAATGAGCAGGTAGGGGTTCGGTATCTTGCTAAAGGACACTTTGGGCAGACGTAGCTATTAATGGATATTTTGGCTGTTGTGGGGGATCGAGCCTCCAATCTCTCATGTTTGGGAGGATCTCTCTACCTACTAGGCCACTCTACCACCAACATGTAGGTATATACGTGTGTGTGTGTGTGTGTGTGTGTGTGTGTGTGTGTGGCACCTGTTCTTTGATCATGAGCTGGTGGCTCTCGATGACGAGCTCCAGTTTGTCCCACTTGGCCCTCAGGGAGGACAGAGAGTCCAGGCCTCCCCCGGCCACCGCACGCAGCAAGCGGTTCTTCTCCTCAGCACACTGGAACTGAGGCAGGATCTACACACATACACACACACATGAATGCCCAGACACACATACATCCATGCACAAATTGTACTGTGTGTACAAATTCACTCATCCCCAGTCCACCCATACACAAAAAGTAAACATACCTTTGCACACACCAACGGACATATAACATGGAAAGACAGCCACATTCTTGTGTGGGATGTGGGAGAATAATCTTTTACAGTTTCCTAAGTTGATATTCGAGACTTTTCACACTACAAAAACTCACCTAGCTTGCATTTCTGCCTGCAAAAACCACATCCAATTGATCCATACCCTAACACAGTGTTCAGAACATTAGCAACCACATTACCATGCTACTGAATGAATGCCGAATGTCAGCTTTAGTGCAGATGGTGTCACAGCAATTGGTGGTACATATGGCAGAAGTCCTATATGATTGGTTACTGATGGACAGAGTTGCTCATAAGTTCAGGAAAAAGAGCCCTGATATCTCCAACTATGCCGACTGAGTGCAGACATCATCAGGAATAATGTAAAGGAGAGGGGCAACCTAGACGATAGGCACAAACTTTAAAAAAAAAACATCAGTGTTATCCTTTAACAAAGTTGCTGGGCAGGATTTAGGAGTGTGTTTGTCTTACTTCAGGTTTGCGGGCTTGTATCTGGCCGTGTTTGGCATTGGCCCCCCCAATCTCCTCTATGTTCTCTGGACGAGTGGACAAGGCCTCCATCGACTCTGACACAAAACTCTCTATGGACTGAGTATGGCCTGGATGGGGGGAGCGGAGAAGAGGGACAGAAGAAAGGAGATGAAGAGAAAGACAAAGAAAGGCGAGACAAAGCAAGACAAATAAAGGGAGAGGAGGACAGGGAAAGAGAAAAGGAAAGAGAAAGTGAGAGAAAGGGGGATATAATTGGATCAGGAACAGAGATTGAAACAGAAACAGAGAAAGAGAGGGAAAAAAAAGAAAACGTGAAAAAAAGCATTTGGCCTGATGGTTGGTGTTAATGTTCGACCCTGATTACTTTAAATAAATAACAAATAATCAAATTATTTTTATACAAAAAAAACACAAAAAACAACATAACAGTGTTATTTAGAAAGGAAGTAAAGTGGTGTTTACCTTGTATTAGTGTGAAACAAAATGGGGAGTCCAGTCAAAGCATATGTACTGTATTTACCCAACAAAAAAACAAGAGGATTGAAGTCTGTCTACCTTGTATGGACTTCCTGAGTGACATAAGCAGGGTGTCAAACAGCCTCTGGATCAAGTCATCGATGACGGCCTTTACTGGCTCACAGTTCACTGTGATACAGTCTACTTTCTCCTGACTGACAGACATGAGAGGAGAGAGGGAGAAAAAGGGGAAGAAAAGAATGAAGGAAAAACCAGCATGAGAGGAGCTGAAGGAGAACAGTGTCTGTGACTTGTTAGGATGTAAATTACATTTTTTATTTATGTTGTCAGTCACCAATATGTTGCTTTCACCTGCACTAACTGAATTCAATCAAAATGAATTGAATGAAATCTTGCTAGGTGTCAATAAAAATGACAGCCACACCCGCTGAAAGCAGTCGACAGGGCAAGTCTTTTCTCAAAAGTTCAACTAAGAGATTCAGAAGCTCTCTTATAACGAATTATTTAGAGAATAATTGTCACTTGGAAAAAGACAGAGATGTAGTGAGGTGAAGAAAGCATGGAAACAAAAATAGTATCTAGAAATGAATGGTATGTGTGGTATACCCTAAAATAAATGTTTGTCAAAATTCAATGGGCTTGGGGGGAAAAAAATCCTGTTCTATCATTAAACATGGGGTTTTCCCCATCACTCACCCAGACTTGACCTGCCAGCATGGAGATCAGGTTAGCCAGGCATGTAAGTGAGAACTTCTTTCAAAAAGGTCACTTGCAGTTTACCATTTTTATGCCTTATTTAATTCCATCTTACTTTCCTCTTATAAATCCTGGCTTTAGGATTTTTCCTCAATATTGTGTGATAAAATTTTCTTACACTGGTTTTATCCAAAAGTGCTATATTTTTTGCTATGTTTGTTTTTATATGGAGTAAATGTTGACCATTATTTATATTATATTGGCTCCACATCTTCTAATAAAGCAAAGCCTCAAAATATCAGTTTGGAAATTGATGGAGCCATATGTCATGAGAAAACAAAAATTGCCAACCATTTTAATGCCTTTTTTACCACTGTAGCCTCATCCCTGGTTAAGAATTTACAAGCCTGTAAGGGATACTATGGGTTTTCCTTTGTTCAAAACTTTTACCAAAGTTTGAACATAGCAAATGACATGTTTGAGTTAGATATGGTAACAGAGAGCAGTGTCTTTAATAATTTATAAAGGATAGTGCCAGCATAACAGCAAAAATCTGATGCCTATTGTGAATCTTTCTATACACACTGGAAAGTTCCCAAATGATCTGAAATTAGCCAGAGTCGTTCCTCTGCATAAAAAAGACAGAAAAACCCAGGTTAGCAATTATAGGCCTGTGTCAATCTTAAACATACTATCCAAAGTCTTTGAGAGATTGGTATTAGGGCTGCACGATTATGGCAAAAATCATAATCACGATTATTTTGATTGATATTGAGATCACGATTATTTAACACGATTACTCATGGACTTTGGGAACATCATGCATTTATTGAACTTTTAAAAAAAACTCATTGGATTTCTTTGAACTTTAAATATAATTGAACTGAAAAACAAAGAAATAAATGCAAATAAATAAATAAATAAAAGTAAAAAAAATGAGATAAATAAATAACTAAAATAAATAATATATAAAAAATAAATAACACCGACTATGTTGTAGTGCACTGTCACAACCTACTGCAAAATATTCAACATATTGGTAAACTATATCTCTATATTCTTTCAGTCAGTCACTTAGTCAGGTAACAGGCACCTGACTGACTGATGTCGCATCACATCACGTCTGTAATTTGGGGTCTCGCGGTGTGAAAACAAAAGTGAAACTTAACATACCACAGTCAGTAATGGGGATCTGTAGACAGTAACTTGTCTTCGCTGCCATACAGACTTAAACGGTAGGTGACTTTAACGTTACCTCGTGGTATTTAAGTAACGTTAGTGGAATTAGGTAATTTAACCATGTCGCAGTGCTTCAGTGCAATTGAACACGCACCGTGGGTCTGTACAGTGTTTCCACACCAATGATTTTTTTTTTTTTACCTTTCCTGTCGACCAACGGCTCTCTTTCTGTCATCTTCTACCAAGGAAGGTTTAAAAATAAACGGAGAAACGCGCCGGCCGGCTCTCTGTTACCGACTCCAGCTGAAACTATACCACAGCATGTTTGGGCTTTGGAGGAGGGGCGGAGCGGAGCGCACCGTTGCGGAGGAAAGGGGTGCGCTGGATTTACAACACAAGACAAAACGAGAGCAACATTGCTAAACGGAATGAGGCACAAAAATCGTTTTATCTCGATTTTCTTGTTTTCATAATCGTGGGAAGCCAAAATCGTAATCGAAAATAAAATTCGATTAATCGCCCAGCCCTAATTGGTATATAATCAACTGGAAGAATATCTTCTCAAACACAAAATACTTTTTAAGTACCAGTCTGGTTTCAGAACAGCTCACTCTACAAACACGTGTTTGATCAATCTTTTTGATTACATAAAAATGGAGAGCGAGAAAGGGAATTATACGGGTATGGTCATGTTAGACTTACAGAAGGCTTTCGATACCGTTGATCATGGTATTCTTTTAATGAAATTGAAATGTGTGGGCCTTAAAGACGTAGCTGTGAATTGGTTTAAATCCTACTTGGCAGACAGGAAACAGGTGTGTAAAGTTGGTGAGGCCCTGTCCACAGTTATGGAGGTCACATGTGGGGTCCCACAGGGCTCCATTTTGGGACCATTGTAGTTTTTAATTTATGTCAATGATATGCCGGCAGCAGTGACATCTAAAATGATGCTTTACGCAGATGACTCTACTTTATTAGTATCCGGTAAAGATACCAGAGTTATACAGGAAACTCTTAGTAGAGAACTGTCTCTGGTAAGAGACTGGTTGATTGACAACAAACTGTCTTTACATCTGGGAAAGACAGAGTCCATATTATTTGGCACTAAACACAAGCTTAAGAAAAGCGATACAATCAAGGTACAGTGTGAAGGAAATATTATTGAATCCAAAACCAGTGTCAAATACCTTGGAGTCTCTCTCGACCAATCTGTGTTTGGGGAGGAAATTGCAGCTACAATCTTATCTAAAACTGCAAAAAAGCTTAGGTTTTTATATCATTACACTCGTTTTTTTAATATTAAGGTTAAGAAACTTTTAGTTGCCTCATTAATCCAGTGCCACTTCGACTATGCCTGCTCCGCATGGTATAGTGGACTTTCCCAAAAGCTTAAAAACAAAATGCAGGTAGCGCAGAATAATGTTATCAGATACATGCTCAATGCTCCTCCCAGGACACATATAGGACCTGTAGAAATTATTACCTGTTGAAGATCGAGTTAAACAACTGAAACTTAACCATATGTTTGATATAATTCACAAAAGGGCCCCAGAATATATGAATTGTCAAATTGATATGGTTGGAAGCCAACATAATTGTAACACAAGAGCAAGCATTATGTCATGCAGTGTTCCTCGTGTTAAAGGTAAAATAGCAAGAAGCTAATTTTTCTATACTGGGATCTCCTTATGGAACAACCTGCCCCTGCGTATTAAACAAAACCAAACAAAGGCAATTTTTAAAACAAAAGTTAAGGTGGCTTTGTGGGGAGTGTTGATGGGTCACTTTTAAGGGAGGGAGTTTGAACCATGGGCGAGGGGTTGCAAGGGGGACTAGTAGGTTTATCCTGTAATTTTGTTTGTTTCCATCGAATTGTTTGTTTCCATGTATTGTGTTTGTTTGTTTCCATCGAGGACCACTTTGGAAATAAGTGTTTTTAGTAATGCTTTTAAGTGCTATCCTCTGGGATTTTGTGTCATGATACTCCTTTGAGTTGTTGTGCTTTTAAATTCCTAATAAAAATTAAATTAAATTCAATTCAATTCAATTCAATTAAAAAAAAATTGTTTATTAACTTTATTATGTGTGATATGTACCTAGGCAGACGTTCTGAATCCTTCCCCCGGGCTTTCAGGGCCTTGAAGTTTCTCTCCCAGTCCTGCACCGAGTCCAGATGATTCTCCACTAACCTCTCTATGTCCACCTGGCCCAGCACCACCCACTCCTACAACACACGCACACGCACGCACACACACACACAAGTTTTTCGTTTCTAAGTCAAAGGTGACAGAAACTATGAAATAATCACAAGACTATGATTAGTGAGTAGGAACACAGAACTAAAGGAAAAGGGAAGAGAAGTTTGATGCTGGCCAAGTGCTTTCCCTGTTCTAGTTTAGATATGCATGACTGCAAGTGAGAAAACTGTATACTGTGCTCACTGTACTCTCAGGATAGTAGAGCAGGGACAAATGTCAACAATGACGACAACAGAGCTTCGGTTACAGCAATGGAGAAAAAAAAAAGGACTAATCCATTTGCATTCTTTCAAAGCACACAGCAAAATGTTATGACTTATAACAATGCTTCACTAAGTGGAAAAAAAGATTGATCAATTTACATTCTTTCAAAACAGATAGATTAACACTAACAGGGTTTCAATGAACAAATGGAACAAAGAAAATATTGATCAATTTGTATTTTTTCACAGCAGAGGCATGAAAAGTGCTGTAAAAACAGGGATTCAATAGGGATTCTACAATTACAACTCCTCAAATATGAGGCCAAGCTCAGATCAACTCTGACAATAAAATGTCAATGAATAGTTAGCTTTCCACATAATAAAATATGTTAGACTGGATTCTTTTTGTATAATGGTGATACAATACATTCAAAACAGTGTGTGTTTGAATGAAGTAAAACGAAAAAGTATAGGCCTTTAGTTTATATTGTCTGTAATAGATATAAATAAAAAAAAAAAAACTTGTCACACTTAAAACTGTTATTTTCTTCACATTATACTGTGGCTTGTTTTTAAAAAGGAAGGTTGACTCATATCAATCATTATTATCATCATCATTTTTGTCATCATCATCTCTTGTTCAGGCACCTTGAACTTGTTCTGTACGGCCTGCAGGCGGCTGAAGAGGTCCTCGGCCTTACTGAAGATGGTGACGAACCCAGAGGCATTCCTGTCAATCATGACACTGAAGATAAGCTCCTCCCCCTGGGCGCTGACCCCTTTGAACTGGTTCGGGATCGAGATGAACCTCTTCATCTCCCTGAAGTAGCGCGCTCGCACCTCCTCAAACGGAGGGCGGAACTGCAGACGGCCCTGCCTACTCAGGGGAAAGAGTGGAGAGATGGCAAACGGTGGAAAATTATAGTTTTATCCACACTAATCAACAATGAGAAAGAGAGAGAGAGAGAGAGAGATAGTGACACAAAGAATGTGGGGTTACAGAGAAAGAAGGGGGAAGAGAGACAGAAGAGAAGTGAAATCGCTGCCACTAATATGAAGATGAGGCCAAAGTGTAAGTGAGAAAAAGAAACAAAGAAGTGAAAACACACACACAGCAAGAGTTCCAAAGTAGAGAGAGATGGAAAGAAAATGAGGCACAAAGACAGTGAGACAGAAAGTTAGAAAAGTGACAGAGGGTGAGACAGAAAGAGGAGAGACGGAGACAGGTACTGACTTGAAGGTAAGGTCTATGTGTATTTCAGGCAGGTTCTTGTTCAGAGCTTCCAGTCCTGTCTGGTACTGGTGTTCAAGAGCCTTGTACAGCTGATGGTTCCAGTGCTGACGCCACGCACGCATGTCACCTGACCTGAAGCCCTGTACACACAAACACACATTAGCTTTCCAACGAAATAACTCAAAAGAGAAGATTTATTGTGTAGGATGTGTGTGTCCAGACAAAAGGATATGTATTGAGAGCTAAAATTATTTTTTGATACTTATTTACAGTGTAATATGGATTTCACATAGAAACATTGAATTATGGGTCTGTATTGTCCTTATAGGACAGGTAGTTTTAGCCAATTAATCACATAAAGCACGGCTAGGTTTTATTGGTTGTTATGTAGATTCCTGTGGTAACCAGGGAGCTAGTTGGTGATCTTTCTTGTTTTCTCCTAGTTTTCATACTTATGTATATATACTAGGCTTGTGCCGATTGGCGATCGGATCGTATATCGCCGATTGAACGGATGATCGACGATTGGTTTTTCCTGGCCGATGATATTAAAGATAAGATAATAATGTTAAACTGAACATGATGCTGTGATATTGTCACACCAAGCACAGACACACAGACTTTTAAAAGGGAGCTGTTGCTTGAATAGAGGAGACATTGCTATTAAATAGAATTTTTTGAATGTTTAAATATTTAAATGTACACACTCTTTTGTAAATGTTTATTCACGCAACTTTAACTCTATCGCTTTCATAAAGCCATATTAAAGGTTTGATTATTTCAAAGTTCCGTCAGACGCTGAGCCACGCTCAAGCTGATTATTCAAAATCTTCAATCCAAATTAAATTCTAACAACGTCAATAATAATTTAAAAAATGCTAACAGATAATAAATTATTTAATAAAAACGAATAAATGTACTACTGCTACTACTAAATTCTATTTAATAGCAATGTCTCCTCTATTCAAGCAAGGCTCCCTTTTAAAAGTCTGTGTGTCTGTGCTTGGTGTGACAATATCACAGCATCATGTTCAGTTTAACATTATTATCTTATCTTTAATATCACAATCCAAATCATATCCATAACGTTAAGAGAGAGGGGGTTGACAAAGGTTCCAGGCCGGAATCGAACCCAGGATATCACGGTCAGACCACTGACCCACTAGGTCGCCCTGACACTTATGCTTTTGACTGTATTCTGTACCTGGGCCTCCAGAGTGGCAAAGCCAGTACGGAGCTCCTGAAGGCCATCCTTCCACCGCTGCTGATGTCTCAGAAGGTCCACATTCATCAGAGTCACCACCTGACAAACACACACACACACACAGGCATGCATTTATACATATGTGTACACGCACGTGCACAGAAAAGCAAGACTTCAGTTACTAATTTAAAACTAATTGGGGGAAAATATGACCAGTTCCAAAGAAATGTGCTCACAATAAATAACTCAAATTATAGTCGTAGTGCTGGCTGCCTCAGTACAGTTGAAGCCTTACAAAATAGTCAAGGAACACACTTATTTAATGTTTAATAATCATATTAAGCATTTGATATGTGTGATGCCCACACATCATGACCGTTTTGGAGACCTACAGTTGAGGTCAAAAGTTTACATACACTTGTAAGGGACATGTATATCATGGCAGTATTGGGATTTCAATTATTTCTGCAGCTGTTTTTTTTCTGTAAAAGAATGATTGGAAAACACACTTCCTTTTTCACAAAAAACATTCACAAATTTGGTTTCTTTAACAAATTTATTGTGTGTCTTCTGAAAATGTAACAAAATGTTATGGGTCAAAAATATACATACAGCACAGCTAGTATTTGGTTGCATGTCCCTTAGCCCTTTTCACCTCAGTCAGCCACTTTTGGTAGCCATCAACAAGCTTCTGGCAGAATTCTGGTTGTATCTTTGACCGCTCTTCTTGGCAGAATTGGTAGAGTGCAACCAAATTTGGTTCTATCGTCTTTTCAGGACACTCCACATATTTTCAATGGGGTTGAGGTCAGGACTCTGGAAAGGCCATTCCAAAACCTTAATTTTAGCTTGATTTAGCCATCCCCAAACCACTTTTGATGTGTGTTTAGGGTCATTGTCCTGTTGGAACACCCCATTTCGTCCAAGATTTAACTTTCTAGCTGATGGTTTGATGTTGTCCTGAAGAATTCTGAGGTAATCTTCCTTCTTCATTATTCCGTCCACTTTCTGCAATGCACCAGTTCCACTGGCAGCAAAACAGCCCCAGAGCATGATATACCTATAGCACCACTATACTTGAAAGTAGGTACAGTGTTCTTAGGGTTGAATGCCTCACCTTTTCTCCTCCAAACATACTTCTTGTCATTGTGGCCAAATAACTCAATCTTTGTTTCATTTGACCACAAAACTCTCCTCCAGAAGGTTTTTTGTTTGTCCATGTGATCAGCAACAAACTTGAGTCGAGCTTTAAGGTGCCGATTTTGGAGCAGGGGCTTCTGTCTTGCACAGTAGCCTCTCAGCCCATGGCGATGTAAAACTCGCTTGACTGTGGACAGTGACACCTGTGTTCCAGCAGCTTCTAAATCATGGCAGACCTGTTTTTTGGTGATTCTTGGATTACATCTGACCATCTGGACCAATTTTCTCTCAGCAGAGGGTGACAGTTTGGGTTTTCTTCCAGACCGTGGCAAAGAGACCAGTGTTCCCAGTACTTTGTACTTACGAACAATTGTTTGCACTGATGATCTTGGGACCTGAAGTTGCTTTGGGATGGCCCCAAGTGACATTCCTGACTTGTGTAAATTTATTATGCGCTTTCTCAGATCTGTAGGCTACTTGTGATGACCCTCCCACTCTCCTGGCTCTGCATCTTGCAGGAGCCTGGTGGGTGGAGTCATCATCAGAGCTGATGGAGTGCACCTGGGCCCGGTGAACTCCTTGGGCTTAAGAAGGCCTCGGACTATCAGTGTCTCTCTCCCTCCTCACCTATGGACACCTTTTGTTCTGTTCTTTTGGTTTGATGTAGTTTGTGTTTGTTTGCCCCTTAGTTTTAGTTAATAAATCATTGTTATAACTTTTACTTTGGCGTATGTCTCCCCTCCTTTGTTACTTCCTTGAGCCGGGTTGTAACACTACTGAGGAGTATTCCAGAAAGCAGGATTGGTAAGTTATCCAGATCTGTTAACTCAGAATTCACAAAAATTCGGGATTTTCTGTTCCAAAAAACTGAGATCAGAATAAGTCTAGATCAATTACTATGGCAACTTATGCTCTCAAACTAACCTGCTCTGTGGCAGGTTTACTTGAGGCTTACTTGAGTTAAACCCGACTGAACCTGCAGCATTTAAGCATCACACAATTCAGTTCGTTCAACTTTTCTGGAAAATGGCTTTAAACCTGTCATGGAAGATCCCGTTGACATGGAAGCTCAAATTATTCGTAGGGCTTTACATCGAGAGAGGGTGCGATATATTTTATCACACCCACCTGTTGCATTTTATCGCGAGAGTTACCGTTTTTCAAGAATCAATTTATCTGAATAGACTTCCTCAGCCTCACATTTCCCTGTCACCTCTGTACAAATGTTATGCATTGCCCTTCGTTTATTCAGTACTGGAAGCTTTCTGTATAAAATTGGAGATAGAGTTAAGAGGTAAGAGATAAATATTAATTATGAATGTGATAAACCAACCCTTGATGTAGGCGCTGTGTCCTGGGGGTAGTTGGTTCTGATGAGCTTCCTTCATGCCATCAGTTATCACTGTCAGAGTAAGGGCCAGCTCCTCTGCTGCTGTGAAAGGTGCTGGAACCCTTACCCATTTTACAGCCTCAACCTTCTTCCAATTAGCTACAGAGTGGAGGTCAAATAAGTCTAGGCCTACATTTAGGCTACTAAAATGAAGTAGTTACAAGCAGATAAAATCCTACGAGTTTGAATTATGTTCTTAGACTTTTTTTTTTTTTTAATTTGTTGCCAAGTGCATTTCATGCCGCCTGGATTACACCTAAATTAAATATATAAAAAAAAATTAAGAGTGTACAATTCAGGCAATATGTTGCATCCTTCCTATTAATTAAACATTAGAGGTCTGTTGAATGACTAAAACAAGCATTAAACTTTATAGTTAACTCACGCATTAACTCTATCTACAATTTTTTTTACATGCCAAGTCTCGCAAGTGTTGCTGATGTGTATTTATTTATTTATTTTAAATATGCTGAAATTCACTATAAGCTGTCATTAATATTTGTTGTTCAGCTGGAGTGAAATATGACGCTCTGCTCTGCTTGTCGCCTCTGAATCCATGATAATCCTGTTTTCAGTCCTCGATTGAGGATGGCTTTACAAGTTCACCATGAACGCGCATAGTTCAGTCTCAACCTATCCAGAGTTGATCAAGCCTGATCACTGAAATCTGAATCAGTAGTTCTGGAACCGAAAATTCCCGCTATGCCGTGTCTAGCTCACTCAAGTCAGAATTCAGGATTTTAGTTCAGGATTTCTTAAACCGTCTTTCTGGAATACCCCTTTGAACTCTTTGGACTTTCCCATTGTGATGTTTGTGGCTCAATCTAATGCGTGCAGTCAAACGAGCCCTATTTATACAGGCACAGAGAAGTTACAAGCTGTAGTCAATCACTAACAAGAAGTTAAGAGGCAATCTCATGAAGTAAAATGACATTTTAGAACTTTCTACGCCACCAAATGTATAATATAGGTTGCTATATGTATATTTTTGACCCATCAGATTTTGTCATATTTTCAGAAGACCCACAACAAATCTATGAAAGAAACCAAACGTGTGTTTTTTTTGTGACGGAAGAGGTACATTTCCCAGTCATTCTGTCACAGAAAAAGAACAGTTGCAGAATTCATTGAAATCCCCCAACTGCCATGACATACATGTCCCTTACAAGTGTATGTAAACTTTTGACCTCAACTGTATATGCGGGCAAGCCACCACCTTCTCAGTGAAGTCGGTGTGCCACTTCCGTAGTTTTCTGTTCTCGGTGGAGAGTTTCTCGGCAGCAGACTGCAGCTTGGCGATGTAAACCTCCAGCTCTTTGGGGTTGTCCCAGGTGATCTGCAGTTTACCGCCCGACTCCTTCGACTGGGAACGAGGATTCTGCCAAAGAGAAGGAGCGAGGAAGTCTACAAGAGGCAATCTACAGTCCAAGGTGGGAATCAACATCTCACACAAGTAATGGTAACAAATTGGTAACAAGACAAATATTGATCATTTGTGACTGGGAAGTGGGTTTTTTTTTTTTTTTTTTTATATCAGCTTCATCTGCAGGTAACTAACTCTCTTTTGAATGTTATTTTCATTTTAAAAATATTTTGCATCTGGCTGGTAAAGACATTGCAATGCTTCCTGCTTTTCTATGACCCAGTAAGAATAGAATAGAAGTGTATTAATGTCACTCCCCATGACCATCAAATAAATAAACAAGTTACAAACTTGATTCAGTCCCAGGCACGGCGACCAGTTATGAGACACGATACACAGTTTAAAACCATTATTGCGATGGGGGCAGAAGCGCTCATTTGCTGGTGTATAGCAAATGTATTGCTCACAATACAGTTGTCCCTGAGCGTTGACAAGGAATCAGCTTCAGTCCTCTTTCATAACATTAGACCTCATTGAGGCATGGAAAGCAACAATAATATGAAATCTAAAGCATTATTTAAAGCTACACTAAGCAATTTCTTCTGACCACTAGAGGGTGACAGCAACCGCAACACATTTTGTAAACGCACACAGCAAAGCTACTGCGACGGAAGCCCTTAATCTCCATGTAGCACACGTTGGTTTCAGGATTGGTTACAGGGTCTGAAATCGCTTATTGCAGGTTTAACTACTAGAAAATAGGGAGCCTTAAAAATATTTGGCATCCACATTTCACGCTTTAAATGAGTTATGGACCAAAACTGCCTTTCTACACTGCAAAATGTTTTCTTTGTGTCGTAGCCTCAATAGTCGTCAGTGCAGTACCTTGATGACCTGTTCGAAGGCCAGGGCTAGACCGAGCATCATAGGTCTCTGGGAGGGAATCATCTGCTGGTCTATGGTGTTGTAGAAATGGGCCACCTAAAACACAGAAAGGAAGGAAGAAGGTGGTCTCTGCATGTTTATATGGATGTGTGTGTGCTACGTGCTTGTTTATTATTAGTGCTCATATTATTAGTTTGAGCCTGAGGACACGCAACGGTGTCTGTATCTTGGCTGGGATGGTAATTCTGGTGTGTGTGCATGTGTGTGGCTTGACCTCTATTCTCACCTGTTTCAGGACAATAGCCTGTCTGTAGAATTTGTCTGCAGTATTAGCAGCCTGCTGTATCTTGGCCGGGATGGGGAAGCCCAGGGCAGAGAGCTGCCTGACCTCCCTGAGCAGAGTGACCAATCTGTCAGAGTACTGGATCTTCAGCCTGCCATCCACATGGTCCAGGTCCATCACACGGTTACTGGCCTGGAGACTGTAGAGAGGGGGAGAGACAGGAGATGAAGTCTAACCGACCAGTGTTCATTCCTATCAAAGTGATCTTGAGCAAGGTACTGAATCAGGTATGTGATGAGAAACACAGAAAAAAAAAAAATAGGTGAACAGTTGTCTCCAATTAGAAATGAATAGGAGCCTCAGTCTTTCAGATAATTTAATTTAACGAGGTAGGTCAATTAATTCTTATTTTCATTGATGTTCTGTGCTTTTGTTTTATGTCTTGTTAGTTTAGATCGTGTTGTGCGATGTATCCAACCTGATCCCAGACTTTGGGTCGGCCAGTCCAGACAGTATATCTCTGGACCAGTCCTCGAACTGTTCCTGTTCGTAGGCCCTTAGAACCTCCAGCAGGTCGTCACAGAAACGCAGGAACCCCCGGAACGCGGTCAGGTCCGACAGCAGAGCCTCGGCGATGCGGATAGAGTCCTCCACCTTTAGTGAGAATGCAAACACAGGAACAAGTGAGACAAAGGAACCCATACACACTCTTCTTTTAATCCTTATAAAAACAATTCATATTAATTTAATCAAATGTATATAATCATAAGAATGGATATTTTTCTTAAAAGCAGAACAATCCTGTAAAAATAAATGACAGTTAATAACTCATTCTCTTGACCAAAGAAACTGTATGATTGTAAGTCCTTGTTTGTTTCTAACAGGGAGATGATTTGTAACTTCTCTTTGATAGAAAGAAGAGAAAGAAAAGAAACTTCTCCTTTTCCCACGGCACAGCCGAGGGCATCACGAGGCAAATTCAGGTCAGTCAGCCAGGTAACGCATAAGGGCAAATTGACTTCTCCGCCAACGACGGCGGGGGCACGCCGGGGAGGGGGGTAGGTCCGGCGTCTAAGTCTAATTCACGCTTTAGTGAGATGATGCGCTTCGTCAGATGGCCTCTAGAGGGCGTCTTTGACTGTGAGATGCAGTGTATCCCGTACAGAGGCACAAAATCAAAAGTTGGTCAGTGTATAGAAATGGCTCTAAATCGATCTCTATTGTGCCTGACGTGCGCATCACGTCATTAATTTGAAGATGTACAGACAGCAGACCAGCAGCACGGAACTCAATCCACAGTCTCTCCCGGAGTGAAAACAAAAGTGAAACTTAACATTCCACAGTCAGTAACGGGGATTTGCAGACAGCAACTCGTCTTTGTTGCCCTATAAACTTTAACAGTAGGTGATGTCATCTTGTGGTATTTAAGTAACGTTAGTGGAATTAGGTAATTGAACCCTGTCGCAGTGCTTCCTGTATGGAATTGAACACGCACCGTGGGTCTGTACAGGATCTGTGCTTGTTTTGTCATTTCACAGCAACCCTTACAAGATATACAGAATAAACAAATATCCTTTTGATTTTAAAATGTCAGAAAACAGCACTTTACAAGTTTATAGCTTCAACCCCACTCCATCTTCCCTTTTTTTGTCTCCTATATTCTTACTGCTCACCACTTCTCTTTCAGAGACACCCACGTACACACACACACGCACACACACAGCTACCTTGTGTATGAGCTGTCGGACCCAGACGATTTTGTTGACCACCTCAGGGAGGTTCCTGCCAATGAGCGGCCCAGACTTCTCTCCCGGGGCTCCATGGCAACGACTCTCAAAGTCAATCTTCAGGCCTGAGGAGATGGATGAATCAGAGAGGGGCCAAGGATGGGGAACAACAACCTGAGTCATAACACCAAATCACTGGCTTTCTCTATATAAAGCTGTGAATTGCAGACAACAAAAACTGTAGACAATTAGACACAATTACTCAATCTAGGAAAAAACTATAGCCGCATTTAGCTATACCACTTATGAGACAACCTATGACAATGGTTATCTTATAATGTGTCCCTATGGTCTGAACAAGAATACACTTACATACAATGAATATTCTATTGAATATGCATTCAATAGTGAAGGCATTCAGCAGCTGCACTGAACCATGATCCCACATGGCATGAATTCAATTCATTCAAATTTGATGTATGCTCCTTTCTATGAATGCCATAACCCACTGTCACGCTGCCTCTGCCACACAGAGAAAAGCAGCCGATCTAACGTGAGAGAGAATGGCATACCCTTGTTGTAGTCCAGTAGCCTGGCCAGCAGGGTCTCTCTCTCTGACTGCAGCTCCTTGCTGATGTTGGGACGTCTGATCAACTCCTTGTGCTTTTGGAACACCTGCAACAGCTACGAAACAAACACAACCACAAAGACATATGCAAATACACACACACAGAGAATGAGACGCAGGTACAAACAAAAACAAAGACAAACTGAAATACACACACAAACAGGCATGTGGCACGCGTGAACAGGCATGTAAGTATACCCACGTGTGCGCACACACACACACACACAGCATCGTCCCCGGTCGACCTCAACTGAACGGAAGTGGTGTGTTTCACTACCTGTTGTGGGTTGTCCTGCACATCAGCGATGTAGCTCTTCAGTCTGCCAGCCACCTCCTGCTCTGACGGAGCCATGGAGCGCTCAAACTGGGCCACTGCTGCTCTCCAAAGAGGCTACAACACACACACACACACACACACACACACGCATACAAAATATTAGCAAAGTCTGTTCTTTCAGTGAAATACAATTTCCAGGTGAAAGCTATGCAACACCCTCTTGTTGTCCCCTATTAGATCCAGTTTATGAAGGACAGATGAAGATGAAGGAAAGTAGACAGGTCACAGAAGGACTTTTCAGCCTTGTGTAGAAGGTGCAACTCAATACTAGGAAAGTACCATCAAATTGTCCAGAATTATCATTATTATTTTTGTTTGTTTGCAATGCTGACAGGTGCTAACAATACTGAGCCAAAATTTACTCAACACTGACCAATTAGTGGGGGCAAGTGGGGTAAGAAATTTACTGCGGTCACCAGATAAACGTTCCCAAGTCTTTGTTTGTCCAATTTACCAGTTAGTTTGACTGCTAACAAAGCATCATTTGAAGGTTCTTTTCTATCGGTTTGGCAGTTTGGTAAATCACAGGAAGTGACTGTTGATCTTGGAAGCAATCAAGCATAATAGCAATGCAATGAAGAACTTAAGACAGAGCAACCGTTGCTCTCCTCTGCATTCCTCACCTTCTCCCTCTCCCCATCCTACTTCAGTGGAGGGTTCGCAATGTAGAATGTTGAGGCAAGAGGAAGGCTTAAACAAGCTCATTCATAGATCACACACACACACACACACACACACACACACACACACACACACTACCCCCCTACCTCAGTGTATGGGTTGTAGTGCACAGGGTTGAGTCCAGAGAAAGGTTCAAACACGCGATCAGGAGTCAGAGCCTGCTGTTTTCCTCCTGGTAGCAGACGCAGCAGCTTCTCATGGACCATACGCAGAGTCACCACCTGGTAGACATGGAGAGAGCGCACATGCACACACTTAATGCATGTCCATTCTTTTATTATTGGGCTCATGAAATTCATGAATATTGACTTATTCTACTATAGCACTAACTGTAAGATGCTGTGGATAAGGGTTGAGAGAAATGCCTAAATTCTACCTTTAATTGTAGAACATTTGATTGTAAACTATATATATATATATATATATATATATGTATAGGGGTGTCCATAAGCCAGATAGTATGCTACTTTGAGAAACATCCATGTCAAAGTGAGAATGGATCTTGCTTACAGGGCGGAAAAACAGATGACTCCACACTACAGACAAAGGAAATGATAAAACTGTAAATGTGTCAATTAGAAATTCATTGTAAAGAGGAAGGATGTGGTGTGTAGTACTTATCCCATATGCTATACTTAAAAATGGGTGCCTTTATAGTTACATAGTGCATTGTAGTGTTAAACACTACTCTGATGGTCAGATGTAAATTATGGGAAGATTCTGAAGAATGCGGTACACAGTATACATCTACTGATTACCTTTCTATCCAATATACTGAAATATAGGCAATAATGTTTTCTGAATCTGACAATGTTGCCAGTGCTTTCCCAAGTTGATGGTATACAAGATAAGCTGACTAAAAACTAACTAATACCATAAAATAGCTTACCTTTGGCTGGATAAGCCTACCAAATAGTAAGGTGTGCATCTTATAAATATATATTATTATTACTATAATATATTATATTATAAATAACTCTCTAAATATCTTGGTAAGGTTTATTGTATCAGGACAATTCAGATAAAGTCTGGTAAGCTGTCAATAAGACAAAATTCTACTAAATTGACTTCCCTTTACTCTTCTGTGATTGTCTAATCTTTCTGGCAATACATGTGTTATCCTCAGTGACAACCCATATGGCACCTATGTGAGCTAAAACAAACAATAAGCAAGTATTTGTATTACTAGTTGACTTAGGACTAGTGCAGCTACTACTCCAGGCTATTGCTAAAAATTAGAATGTGTTTTTAACTTGCCAGGTGAAGGTTTGAAATGTATGAAATCAATACAAAGAATATCTGAAATGAATCTGTAATTTCACAGTATGACATGTGAACAACTAAAAAGGTGAGTCTCTTCATCAGTCAGTTCATATGATTGCTCAGTCTGCCTTCCTTGTTCTGTTTAAAGTGGAAATTCCACCAATAGTGTGAGGTCTGTGCTGACAAACCAGCAGGAACAAGGAAATGCAAGCCAAATTTACACCTAAGGAGTTTATTTGAAGCATCAAATGCAATGCAACCACTGCACCTTAATGTGATATCAAAAAAGAGAAAGTTGGACTCTTTAATAAGCTTCTATATATTCTACAGCAGTGTTTCCTCTCCCTTGAATCAGAACCAAATCTTACCTCATCCAATCTCTGTGCTAGGCAATGAAGGGTTTGCGGACAGTGCTTGTTTCCCTTCCAGGGATGGGGGGCATGTCTCTTCCACACCTGAGAAAAAAAAGAATTAAATATGTTTTAAATATTTATTAAAATCAACCTATTCCTAGCTTTCACTTTAGACAAGATGGAAGCACAACCCTCAGCAAGGAATTCCTCTCTGGCTGACTACAAGTGAGGCGTTAAGGTGAAAAATTTAATTTTCTGATAGAAAGCAGTTCACACGACACAGCACAGTTTAGAGAAAATCTATGAGTAAAAACTTTTTAACCATTTTTCTACAAACTTTTTCCCCAGTCTGACCTCTCATACCTGTCCAGTCAGATGCTCGCAGGCTGCCACCCACTGCTCACAGATGACAACACCCACTCTCAGCTTCTCTCTCACAGAAACAAATGGCTCCTCAAAGATTTTAAGACCACTCAGCTTCCTCTGGACATATCTTCCCAAGGCTCCACCTGGCACACACATACCCCAAAAAACAAAAACAACACAAAAATGCACACAGACAGAGGCACGGTCATGCACATGCAAACACACACAGAAAACACACATACATGCACACACAATTAGAATTTGCCTAACCTTTCACAGGACAGAGAGGCAGGACAAAGTTTCTCCTAGGTTAGAGCCAATGTTCTGTATATTTGTCTACTGAGGAACAAAAGGCCTGCATTCGGTGTCAGTTGTGTAATTTGTAAACTACAAGAACAGTTATATGGAATGTGTAACAGAATGTGTATCCATGACGCACACTGTAACTTCAATAACAGCATCAGCGGAAATTATTTTTCATTTCCTGGTTTTGGTGTCTGTGTATGCGTGTGTGACTGAGTTTGTGCATCTCACCAATAACATCCATGAGTCGGAGCATGCGTGTTTCTGGATAGGGCTCATAGTCAGTCTGTCTCCAGACATCATCCAGAATGTCTCTGCTCTGTTCAACCAGATCCACCGCATCAGACATAGACAGGCCATCCAGACCACCATACTCCTGGTAAACACACAGGGAAGACACATTTGGTTTGGTCTGGTAGTTCAGTTCAGTTCAGTTCAGTTTCGTTTCTAAATCCAATGTATCTATACTCTGCTCTGCAAGTGACATTTGATTACTTAAAATAACTCCTGCATTACTTTGCCTCCAATTCGCTGGCTGCAATTTGAATTATTATCAGCATCTACAGCTATTATCAAACATTGTTTCAAGAGATGTAAAATGATCCAAAGGTGTGTGTGTGCCCTGTGCACAGCTGTGCGCAACAATCAAGTTGCTGGCAACAGCAGGAAAAGTCCATTCAAGAAAGTAGCAGTTTTTCCACACACTTTAAGTATCAGACAGCAATTTCTTGAATTATATTTTTTTACTCATTTTTCAAAAGACAAATCTCATCGATGATGAGCGGGCCTGACGAAGCTAGGTCTGAAATGCGTTGTTCGCTCCAATGCTTTTGAAAAATGAATAAAAAAATATAATATTATAACATAATAATTCTACAGATTTTCTTGCATTTGGAGAGTCCTCGTAAACAAAGGTTTGAGTAACTCCTGTGATACATATTTACATGCATACCTTTTCTATGGGTTTAAATAGCTCAGTGAAGTGTGCAGCCCTTTCTCTCACACTGCTCTTCTCCCCAGACTCAGACAGATCTGCCCAGTACTGGAACTCATCACTCGGGGTCAGGATACCTGAATAGGAGGAAAATATGAGGACTGTCAAAAGTGTAAGTATTATACCCTGATTCTAATCAGATTCTTACGATGTAGCTGACTTGTTCATACTCTTTGTTCTGATGAACCAACTCAACCCAAACTACCACTTTTTTGCAATTCAAATTACTTAGTTACAAATCAGTCATAAAACTCATGCTTTTAGAGAATGATTGACAACCGGGTGTAATAATATAGTCTTGTATAGCTTAGGTGGCGGAGCATGTCACTACAGATTCCAGGGTTAGGGGTTAGTTTCCCACTGGAACCACCCATGTATGCACTGATGGCACTGTAAGATGCTTTGGATAAAAGTCTAACACGAAATAGCATACATAATGTTAAATCCCTCCCTACTAGAGGATGACTCTTATCTTCTCTACACACCCCAATTACTGAGAAAACAGTGTCTATCTCACCTGAGCTCTTGCATGATTTTTCTGTGGTCAAAAGAATATTGTCAGGGCGCTATGGCCCTGACTCTTGCTCTCCTTACGATCGGCTGCTTGTAATTTTGGTGATCCAGGAACTTGAACTCATTCTACTGTTGCACTCATAAGTTGTCTGGATAAGAGTGTCAGCTAAATGTGTAAAATGTAAATGTACATATGATCCTCTAGCTCAGTGATTCTCAACCTTTTTCATATCACGGACCCCAAATTTAGTATGCATTAGGGTCACAGACCTCCATTTGATGAGCTTTTGTTTCTCGGATCCCAAATCTGAAAATATTTTTATTGTTAGATATGGTTTTGCCCAGAATTCCATGACTATCTGTATTGTAGGTAGAGAGATAAGAGTGAAACTATGATCAAAACAGTCATTCTTCTACATTCTCTAATTGTGTAAACTAAACAATTAGTAAACAATTTATCAATTTGCTGGGGACCCCCTGGAACCCTCTCAAGGACCCCTGGTGGTCCCCGGACCCCACGTTGAGAACCACTGCTCCAGCTACACCCACGTGTAAACCTGCCTACCCATATACAGTATATGTGTATGCATGTATCCGTGCATCAGTGCTTGCAAAAGTGTATACTCATACCCAGGACATCTTCCTCTTTGCGGGCCGTCTTGGCTGAGGGTTGTGCTCCAGACTGACGGACCACTGAGCCCAGGCCCAGCTCCAGCTCACTCAGCAGGCCTGCCAGCTTAGGGTCAAAGGCTGAACTCCAGCGCTCATCCTTGAGAGCGAGGGAAGAAAGACACTTATTCAAGTTTCATACCAAGTTGTTTTGTCCTCTGCCCCTGCCAACAACAATATGTGGGTGCCCAAAAGCCCTCAACAAAAGATTTAGGAGAAAACACACAATTTTCAACACTCATGTGCTAACACGAGTATATAGAGTATGATAACAAGAAAACCTGTTTCAAACAAGCCTTAACACAAGTATATACAGTATTGCAACAACAAATGTGTTTCAGACAAGACATAGAGACTTATGCTAAACTTTTCATAATTTTAATGATATCCTCAGATTCTACATTGGGTGAACTGCTTGGTTACATCTTGCACTATATGCAAATATCTGAAAAACTGTTCCAACAGCACTAGCTCACTTTCAACTCTCTCAGAGTTTTCCCTTCCTTAAACTTAGGTAGACAAAGAACGTGTTGTTTTCTGGCCACTCATATTGAAAATACTCTGCATCTTTTGTTTGAATCTAGCTTCTGCAAAGAAGTTCCACAAGTGTCTTCTGAAATGACTACAATAGCCTCATGTTTGCTTATAAAGGTTATTGTGTGACCGGGGAGAGTCTTAAACCTTTGCAATGTTATTACCTAGGCCTAAGTCTTTCTTAAAGCAGCTATTGGATGCTTTTGGCTCTTTACTCGATCTACACGGTCTCACCTTGAGCAGCACAGGGGCAAAGACCTGTCTGACAGCTTGGTAGAGGGTGCTGATGGGAGACTCCAGCATGGAGGACACCAGGAGGCTGTGGTGGAGGTTCTCCTCTGTGATCACTGTGGGATGCAGCTTGAAGAACACCAACACCTTCTCTCTGCTGTCCCCCGATGCCTCAATCTGACATAAATAGACAGATATAATCATGAGTTAAAAAGACATTGTTTTCATTGTCAAGACAAGATATGACAGAATATATTTCTTCTTGCACATATACAAATACACTAAGCCCTTGACCCATGCTAGTAACAATGGACAGATTTTATAAATTGTTTTAGATTTAGGATCACTGGCCAGAGGTCAGTTTATAATTTAATTCATTCTCACTGATCAAAACTAAATAAAGTACGGTATGTCCTGGAGCAACATTTCCTCTCAAAGGCGTTTGGTGAATTATCAATGGGCTATTAATTGTACATTGTGGTTGGAAATTTCCATTGCTTTAAGGTTATGATCTGTACCCTGCTAGTCTAAAGGCAAATACTTTCTGCATCAGCAAACATGCATTTCCACTAATGCATTCAACTTTGTGTCACCTTATTTGCCAGGTGTATGTCATTTTCATGTCTGCTGACAGCCAAGACAAATTCATTTCCATCATCCAGGAAGTTATTGAGCTCCGGGCTGTCAGCCAGGGAGGACAACGGCTTCAGCCCATAGAAGTTCCCTGTTGTGGCTAGGATGAATCTCTTGCGGGCATCGTCTGAACCGGGGGTCATCTTTCAGCTGGGACTCATGTAGTGATGCTGAGAAAGCTAGAATATAGTGAGAAACAAATGTAATCAGGCTGTAAGCATTAGACATAATCAAATACTACCGTAAGACTCTAAGTGGGATTTCCTTTGTAGCTAAGTTAACTAGCTAGCTTGAACTTCACAACTGTAACTGTTAACGTAACTCGGCATTCTGATATTGCCGAAACAGATACCAAATTAGCTTTTAGCAAACTTAGCAACCAAACTGGGAGCTCGCTTAACTAACCAGCTAACTAACGTACAGTTGTTTGCTAACGTTGGGCAGTGGCTACGTTAGCCTTGTAGCATTTTCTAACGTTATAGCAATTCCAGTCAGTGCTGATATCGTTGCTTAAGTGTTACTAGCTTAACGTTACATGAGCTAAATGAACCAACCCGCGTGCATTTTAGCCACTCTTTTCGTGCATCTGCAGGCGAAGGGTCAATATAATATTAGCAACCTTGAGTTGCAGTGTTAACGAAAAGGCCAACGCATGGGATGGCTAATAAGTTACACAGAATTAGCTAGCTAGCTCACGGTTTCTGTATGAATTAATGTTAACTAGTAAATTAGCTAGCTCGCATGAGTGCAATATGCTGGTTATTTAATGGGAAATTTGGTTTCATACCGTTTTTGCCACTAAATGTTGTACACTCGGAAGCTTTGCTAATCCATAGACAGTATGACTAGCTATCAATCTGTTGCTCGTGTCTGTGTTCTCCAAAGATAATGCTTGCGTAGTTACTAGGTAGCAACGACGCAGCCTGGTACTACATTTCACAGCGGAAGTACAAGTCCTACGTAGTTTACTTACCCAAGGCGCACTGGCCGTGTGTGTGCGAGAGAGAGACAGAGAGACAGAAAAAACAGTTTTTCCAAACTGTGTTATCTCTATGGAGAGCGCGCTTTGGCAAGAACATAGAACATGAACCGACAGAACTGACAGAATGGACTCTGCCCAGTGGCAGCTAATTCTAATGATCATGTCCAGTGCTTCTTAACCTAGGGGTCAAAATAGACCAACAACTTGTAGGGTCTCGGTATAACAATAACAAGACACTAGTTTACTTTCATTAATTTGGTTCTAATGTGAGAATACGTTTTTAAAATTTAGGTCCAAGTCTCACATTTCATAAGACTAAGATTTTATATATAGCTAGATACAGATTTCTACTGATAAAGCTCTGTGGTATTGGATTAATCCATGTGACGCTATGATGTCAGGGATTTTTAGGAGGAAATAATAGGACAGTAAAAGTCTCAAGTAGCCTACTACTGGTTTGATTTGTATAGGTCTATTGTTCACATTCTAATTTCTGGGAAATTTTGTGATTGCCATTAAGATCCCAACAGTCCTAACATAATATGAATATGAACTCACAAGTAAACTTCAGAGAATTAAGTTGAAGTTAAATCTAGGGTCAGGAAGTCAGGAAATTATTTGGGGTTGCAAGATGAATCAAGGCATATGAAAACATAGCTATGGTAATATACAATATATTATCATGTTTATAATCGCTAGCATCCTGAAATGTGAGAAAGCATTCCGCAAATGGACAGTCCACCATCCTCAAGTATTTCTGTAATCACAACATGAACCAAGATTCAAATCCAACAGTCATACACATACTGCTCCGGGATTCCCTTGGTATTAAACTAGAGTTTCAGTTCCGTCACTGACCATATAGGCTACAGAGAAGGAGACAGTGTTGTCACACAAACAAAGCCTTGCCCTCCCACTCAACTGGAGGGAGTTGATTGTAGATCTTTTATTGTTGTAAGGGGCTTTAAGTAATTCATGACCTTTATCAACCTCTATCAGTGACCAGGAGGAATTGCAACAACATTGATGAACTTATCTCCTCATACACAAGTCTCTGGCACAGCATCCACCCCTCCCATTCCATTAGAGTAGCATGTAATTGATACAAAGAACTTTGTCATTTGCTTTTTAGTCTTCATAGATCAAATGTCTTGCAATTCCAGTCGCTCATAGGTCGTCGTACCTCCTCCATCACTGAGTAGTTTTGCCAGTAGGTGGGGAGGAGATTGGGATTTTGTGGAAATCCCAACGGGTGGGGAGTTTTTTGTTTTGTTGTTTTGAGAGAACAGGCTGAAAATTGTTTTTTGAAAGTCAGACATCTCAGCACCTGGCCAGGTAATCATTATTGAACAATAAACCTATCACCCCCCCACACACACACACACAGAGAGATATATTATGGTCATTTTGTGCTATGGGGCTTTAAAAATCGTACTTATTGCCCCATTATCTATCAACTGAAATTGGTCACAGGCCGATTTTTGGTGGTACCCACACTGCCCCACATTACGAGAGTAGCAATATGCTTTAGGCCCCAGAGTGAGATAACATGAAAATCTACTTACTGAAGTAATACATCAAACTTATAATAATAATAACTTTATTTATATAGCACTTTTCAAAACAAAGTTACAAAGTGCTTTACAGAGACAAAGAAGTAAAACAGAGATAATAAAATAAGGCAAAAGTCTGGGGTCCAGGGTCCAAGTTATTGTGCAGATTGGATGGGAGTGAGGGTGAGGGTCTGGGATCTTTGGGGGTTTTAAGCAGGGATTTAAAAGATGACACAGACCCAGCTCATAGACAGTAGACTACATGACGTTTGCAGTATCATGCAGTATTCGTATTGTCCTTGTCAGAGATACATTGGCTTTAGCACAGGAGTCTTTTAGAATACTTCTTTTTTTTTCAGATACTGTAAGAGAGGAAAGCCAGGAGAATCCTAGTGAAAGTGAGACCTCCGTTGGGTGTCAAAATCCCCTAAATTGAAGGGAAGTGATTTCTTTGTTATTCTTTCGATGTCTTTTGGACCTGTGGTCATGATCTCAGAGCCTTTCCTCCCATTCACTGCCGGGCGAATGCCTGTTCACCTCCGAATCATGGCCATATGTGTGTGTGTCTGTGTGTGTGTGTGTAGGTGTGTGTGTGTGTGTGTGTGTGTGTGTGTGTGTGTGTGTGTGTTATGTCTAAATGAAGATATTCAGAGGATGCCCCATGATCCAACATCCTAGGTATCCAAAGGTTTTTAGGCATCAGGCATCATCCTGTCATGCAATACATAAAACTTTATCAGTTAGGCTACCAGATATCACCAGTAGCATAAGCTCCATTTCACATCATACATATCACCTCTACTTATACCATGTGTAGCTCCACATCAGTAAGAGGTGTATGCCTGTACTTCACCAGAGAAGTACAGGCATACATACATTCTGAAGAAAGTTTAAGTCTCAAAAATTCCCAGGTTTTCCTCATGTCTCTTCCCTAAATTTTATGGTTATTATGGGTAACGCAGGGATGGCATGGGTTCAATTCCCTGGTCCTTTCTGTATGGAGTTTACATGTTCTCCCTGTCTTTACGTGGGTTTCCTCCCACAGTCAGGTGGATTGGAAACTCTAAATTGCCCATAGGTATCAATGTGAATGAGTTATTTTTTATTTAACCGGGATGTCCACTTGAGATTCAGAATCTCTTTTGCGAGGGAGACCCAGCCAAGACAGCAGCAAATAACAGAGCAATTAAACATTCTAAAAGACAATAAAACAAAAAAAAAAACAGTTAAATACATTATAAAGACAATGAAACAGTAAAACAATAAAACAGTGAGTTAAAACAGATTACACATCTGACCCAGCAGAGAGACAGTCACAGTCACAGTGACAAGGAGCAGCGAAGAAACAACCTATAAAAAGCAAGAACAGAGTCCGATTGACTTGGAAACCACATCGCTCACAAAGGCCTTAAACTTGTTCACTGAGATGAGAGTCTTCATTTTGAGTGAGTGCTTGTCTGTCACTGTTCGCCCTGTGATGGACTGGTGACCTGTCCAGGGTGTTTCCCTGCCTTCCACCAAATGTATTCTGGGATAGGCTCCAGCCCCCCCGTGACCCTAAATAGGAATACTGGGTAAAGCAAATTAATAGATATTATTTACCATTAGGTACAGTGCTAGAACAAAGTGATTGAAGAACCGAAGTGAAGTGAAGTGCTTGAACGAAGTGACTGAACAACAAAGTGAAATCGCGTGTGAAAGGAAGTTTGAGTGTGTGAAACTCTAACCATAAGCCTCTCTGTAGATGGAAGTATAGTTTTAGATGTGTTACGGGCAAAACAATTCTTGAGAAAATAACACACCACCTGTATATAACACAGAAACCACAAGACCACAATAACGTGTACACACAGGGTTGACACACACACACACACACACACACACATATATACACAGGGAGGGAAAGTTTGTGCCAGTCCTGTCCTCTCTGGTCTATTTCTGAGGCGACGAGAAAATGATCAAAGCTATGTGACCAGACTCCAGGAATGACCTTCTAACTGTCTCAGGTGTCTCTTATTACACACACGCACACACACACACACACACACACGTACACACGCACACACACACGCACACACACACACACACACACACACGCACACACACACACAACCGTCAGGGGTGTGGTAAGTTTTCAACTGACTGAAGAACTAATGAGAAATCTGGCAAAGCTTAGAAACTGACTCATTATGGTAGCAAGAGCAGGTTGATGTTTTTTTTTTTTTTTTTAAGTTATGAATATGAAGAATAGATCTTCTTCTCAAATAAATAATATTTTAAGACTCACCAGGTGTCAGGAAAATCTAATCCAGAGTGGAAACCAAGGGTTTTTCTCAGTGATTAAGGAAACCCCTCGGTACTACTTCTCCCATATGGTTTCTGTGAATATTGGCTGACTTGTTTAGTTTTCTGCAAAGTGCCTAGACAATATGCAACATATGCAAAAATGAAACCGTTTTTAGACTTAAGGTAGGGTGTGACAAGTTGGCAGCAAGACATAATCTTCAATAATCTAAATGTTTATACTCACAATTGATATCAGGGGTAAAGTTTTAAAGTAAAGCTTTTCTGAATGCTAGCCCACTTCTAACTGCCTGTCATTTCTATGTTTTTTTCCCATTCAAG
Organism: Centroberyx gerrardi; assembly: GCF_048128805.1. Lineage (NCBI taxonomy): Eukaryota > Metazoa > Chordata > Actinopteri > Beryciformes > Berycidae > Centroberyx > Centroberyx gerrardi. The sequence continues at coordinate 15,527,339 of NC_136002.1, read as the reverse complement.
TTCTAACTAGTCAGAACAGTTTTGCACTATAGCCTGGTAAGTGAGCAGGGAACGTTCCCTTCTTTGTGGTTTACTGTAGGTACAGCAAGGTAAGTGCTGTAGTAGTGTTTGCGGAAGCCAACACTGTTGTTTTTGCGCTGGTAAACGCCCCCTGTCCTTATCTCATTCTTTAGAAACCGCATGCCAAAATGTCAGCTGGGAAAACAGGGAAGTGTGTTTCTTTCTGATGTCAGTTGTACGACGTCCCCAATACTTGCAAATGACTCACACACACACACACACACACATACGTACTTACACGTGCTTTACAAGAAGAAAAAAAAGACTCCTCCTCCTCAAGCTCATAATGACAACTTGAAACTTGTCATTCAGAGTTCAGTCTGAGATACAGAGAGAGAGAGCATGATGGTAAGAGTAGAGCTCAATTTTTCTTCTTTTGTCCTCTGACTGTTGAAAATGATATATGGTGTTGTTGTCAGTATGGCTATTTAAGTTATTATTTGTTTAAGAATATTGTTTTTAATTCATTGTTTGTCTTTCATGCATAAATGCAATTTCTATTTCTGTATGGAAGAACTACAGCAGCAAGTTTAAACATAGCTTACACATTCTCTCTCATACACTCGCACATTCTGACAGAGACGGGAGAGACAAACTGAAACTGTCTTAGCTGTCGTAAACAGCCTTTACAGGAAGAGGGGAGAGGCATGGTTTCAAGTGCCTGCGCTGTTTATTACTTTATTACTGCGGCATGCAGCAGACCACTGAACAACTATCTGCAATTATTTGAATAGATGAAAAACTGAAAATAAATGTAATGTAAGGTTTAAATTTATAAGTGAAGTGAACTGTGCCGCTGACATCAGATAAGCCTGCGCATCCTTATCACAAAGTCTATTTGTTCTCTGCAAAATCGGCTGTCTCACAATGTGCAACTGCCTGCTCATGAATAAAAAAGCACAGGCACTTGCTTGGTTCTGAGCATGTGCTTGTGTGTTTGTCTAAGAGAGAAACAGAGAGCGCAAACCAATGAGCCGAGGAAGAAGAGAGAGAGAATATTTGAGCAAGAGTGTGTGTGTGTCTGCTCCATGAGTGTGTGAATTCTATAAATCACCACTATGAGAATGAGTTAGAGTGTTGACTTCATAGGTGGTTGTTTCAGTTAAAGGATATCATTGCTGAGTGATCAGACTTTTGACAGTTGAGGATTTATATTTTGCAGAAATGAAATTCCTCCATGCCGTTACATGATTTGATTATCAAATGGGATTCCAGGAATCTCTGTGGATGGTTGGAGAGATTTTAGAAGTGCCCCAGAAGTTTTTTAAGCCTTACTTGTGATTATGAAAGTAACTGCCACATTATTCTCTGTTCTGTATGGGCACGATCGGGGTCCCCGATTTTGCATGTGCAACACTACACGTACCCAAGTGTAACCACAAGTAATCAACCAAGTAACCAACCATATGTGGAAACCGAATGCTCAAAATCACTGAAAGAGAAAAGTGTCTGCTGATGTTTTGGTTTTGGCTTGAAGAAAGTGAAGCTGGTACTGTAGGCTTACAATACCAAATTACCCTACTAAATACACCTCCACTGCCACAAGTCTCTCACCTTGCCTTGAATGAAAAGTTTCACACCGCAAAATCTTTTACACCTCTTTTGTTCTTTAACCACTGTGGGAAACAGTAGGCAGCAAATGGCTCCAACATTATGAAGACATGAAACTTGCCTGAGACACATGGGAATGTCGTACGTATGTGGTTTTGTATGTCACTGCTTGCCAAAGCAAAACAATATGCTTTCATTTCCTGCCTTGACACTACTGAGCACAACAGAGTAGGGCAGATGACTAGTACGTTGTTCATGTTACATAATGTGGGAATCCCCAATCTGCACTAACTACAGCCTCATTGTTTAACGTCTTATCAGCACTATAACTATACATAGATCGATAAAAAACAGTATGTCAATAAAGAAAGCAACCACTTCAACTTTCGTCACGTAGACCTTTGATTCATAGCACACTTAGTCATGGAAAACTCATGCTTTCTCTTTTACAATTCTCTCGGTCTCACCTTCTGTTTCTCTCTTTGTGCAACATCATTCTCTCTCCTTTGTTCTCTTCTATCTCTCGTTCACCCGCACAGAAATTATTGCTTCATTTTTCAGTAAACAGCTACCCATGCAAATCCCCTTGTGAGTCAGACACTTGCCCAGACTGCAAAGGGAGATCCCACTTACTTGATGATCAGCAGCACAGTTTACTTTAAATGAGGGCTAAATTCAGCACTCACTGTTTTTTTTAATGTTCTCAAATAATTGTAAATAGTCAGTGTGACTCGTATGCCTTGTATACCACATAGCTGGACATGTAGGGGTCTAATCACCATAACCACAAAAATATGTGAATCATTCTATGTAACAGTATATGCCTTAACTACAATGACATATTACCAAGTAAATCTCTCTCCCACATACCTCTCACTATTGTGTAAAAGGGATGTCAAAACTATAGCCACCAAATAATGAGCGTAAATCATAGTACTGATACCATACTTATGTTTTAACTTCACTGAACCACATGAATTCGGGAAACCCATGACAAGAAAACAAATTTGAGGGCATGTCTAAATGCAGTCTCAGTTTAACCTCTCTTTCTCCATAAACTGCCTTAAATATCTTAAATCATTATTGCAAATTATTCATTTTACCCAGAAGTCCTACATCCAGGGGTACATGTGGTGTCAAGTCTAGTGCCTCCACAGTAACTAACTAGCGCAAACCTCTGCCGACGCTGAACATCATCTCCAAACTTGCAAAGCTGCAGCCTCTGTAACGGTTTATATTTGTTTATACCGCTTGTCCTCTGGGTTTGATTTTCCAACAAAATGGCACGTGAATGTAATGCTGTTTAGCAGCCGACTTGGAAGTACCAGGTGTTGGACTTTCCCACCAGCACATGGACGCAGCATAATAGTGTGGCTAATGAACAAAAATAATGGCAGTAGTAATACAGTAGAAGAGTAGAAGTCACAAGCATGGCCGATATTCACTGCCAGGATGTAGCGCGGTGATTTTCTTACTGTAGTGGCAAAGTCAACGCATGAATGGAATATTTTGTTAAGCAAATCTCTTAGTTACAACAACGCTGTGCTGCCACAACACGTCCGTGTTAACTGGTGGAGTTTTTAAAGTCAACGTAGGGTCACTCACTCCAATCATGCAGACCCACCACCCCACTTCCATCTAAAGTGTTAGTGCACTTGATACAGTATGATACTCAGACAACATCTGTTCCTCTGAAATCACTTTTACTGATACACAGCACAACATGTACAGTAATTAGATTACTATGTTGCCCTTGGGGATTTCCTCAGATTTGGTGTCTGGAAACTATGTTTTCACTCATTAGGCCTATACTGTAGGTAATGGTGTTTCCCCGGAAACCTTCTTTTGCATTAATGTTCCTTTTCCCACGGTGTGCAGGCAGTCGGTCAGTCTCCTCCTCCTTCTTCTTTTTTATTTTTAACAGTTTAAACTGTGTACTAAACTGGTATACTAATTTAAACTAACATACTGATGCTTTAAAGCTGATACTTTCAGTATTGGCCCTTAGTTTATGAAACCAGGGAACAGTCTATTTCATAGTGATTAATGATTAATTCTCAGACTGTCTCGATGACTTCTCCCTGTATGCACAATGAGTCATGGGTTCTTAAAAATCATTTAAGCCTGTGTTCCAGAGGAGAAATGTATTCTCATGCTGACACCCACACATTACTTCATGTGAGGACCCGCTAGAAAAAGTATGCCATTTTGTGCACTGACTCACAGTTAAAGAAGTCAAGGTGTAGACCATTCCATAGAAACTGGTGATAACCTCAGACAGATGTCACTGTCAGCCTCCATGCTACAGCCTTCCCTCATATTGTTGGGAATATAGAGGGACTTTCCTCCAATCTGGTGTTTGGTGGAAACTCTTCGGGTGTGGTCCTTCAGGAAGATCTATTTGATCATTTTCCTATTCTTTGCTTACTTTATTTACTTACTTACTGACACTGAATGTGGAGGGCCAGTGAGATATTTTTAATTTCTCTTCCTTTTAATTTTTGTTTGTATGTGGATTCAAAAGAGAGCAAGAGTAGGGGTGTAACCCCGGTGCCCTGGCAAAATTCCCAAAACAGGCCTTCCTTCCATCATGGCCACCTAATCATCCCTCGTTACCTAATTGGCTCTTTCAGTCCTCTACTCTCCACTGAGATAGCTGATGTGTGGTGAGCATTCTGGCGCAAACTGGCTGCCGTGCATCACCCAGTGGGGTGCTACACACCGGTGATGGATGAGTTGAGTCCCCCCCCCTCCGATATGTGAAGCACTTTGAGTACTTAGAAAAGCGCTATATAAATGTAATCAATTATTAATTATTATTATTATTAACATGTTCCTGCATGAGTTGATTTAGATAGATTATTTATTGTCCTCTTAGAGGAAATTTGTTTCCACAGCCTGTACACATACAAAAAATGTAAAACAACATCCAGCAAATACAGAGACATAGGGGGACATAGAGCCAGTCACCAAAACAACATAGCCCTACAGAGCGGGGTCACAAGAAAACATTCACAAAGAGCATAAGTCCGTTATAGATATATAGGGCAGTAATGGCGGAGGGCACAAAGCTTTTGCTGAAGCGTGCCTTTTTACAGATCAGGGATCTGTATCTCCGGCCAGATGGGAGTAGGGTGAAGCATGGATTAAGGGGGTGGCTGGGGTCGTGTGCTATGGTAAGTGCTCTACGAGTGGTGGCAGTGTCAAGAGCTGGGAGGTTGGGAGTAGGGAGTAGGGATTGTATTTTTAGGTAATTCTAGTAGTATATCAAAAAAAAAAAGAGAACATATAGCTTTCCCTACTGGCTTTGCACATAAACAGTGCTACATTCAAATCAGGGGTGGCTTGACAGGAAGTGAAAGGGGAATGGCTATTACAGCCCTACAAAGGCAAAACAGCAGTAACTACTATTTTCTGTTTTAAAGGTCAAAGGTCATGACTAGGGTTTAGACTTAGGGAAAATGTGAGAAACAACAATCTACCTGCTCATCATCCCAACTGCTAACTTCGAGCAAATCACTCACTGATTAAATCCGATACACAGGAACAGATGATTGTTGCTCATACAATCTGTCTGCTATCACGTCATTTTACACTGCTGCATGATTGTTTTATAATGAACTCGTCATGCCAACAGATTCCAGCCTGTTGAGTACACTGATTCAAGAGCTATGAAATGAAATGAAATGTAAGGAAAATCCTCCTTATGTCCTCGATCCAGTCCATTACAGTGACAACCTTGTCTATCTTTTCAACAGGTGTCAAGGAGTAAACTGCTACTGTAAGTACAGCTCACGTTTGCTATTATGTCATTAAGCTTTTGAGATTGTGGCACTGCTGTTTACTGATGTTATGGCTCACGCCCAAAGTATTTGGTGATTATTCTTGCCAGCACGCCTACATCTGCACTGGTTTCATGTAGAGTAAGAGATGATGTCATGGGGAGTGAAACAGCATGACAAGAAAAGTCGACTCAGAATGAAAAGGTTGAGCAGTCTCGTTCAAGTCAGCATTTTTAAATGGTCATTGGGTCATTAGGTGGTGCGCGCAGGATGGCTGCTATAGAACTATCAGGAATTTAGTCATGGAAATAAACATCTGTATGATCCATGTTGTTACTATGGAGAAGAGATCAAATGTTGTGCGTTTCAGTGGTAGTTTTGTTGAACATTCCAGCTTTCTGAGTCACAGGCCCCGTCAGTACAAATATCACCGTGACACTAGAACCAAAACTCGGTCTAACTGTAAGTCAGCCACAAAAGATTACCAGGAAAAAAACGAAAAACTTCTTTCTACCTTTTATTTTTCTGTGTCTAGAATTTTTATTCAAACATGCTGGTTTCAACATTGCAGACAGCAATACAGCTGGGTTCTCCCCAGAATGTTTAGATATATATTGATTGGTTGCTACTGTGATAGTGTTAAATCATACCACTTCTAACCCACCCTAACCCGTTGAACTAAGAGTGTGGGTTCAAAATGGTTAATGTGCCTCTGTAAAATTAGGTAAGCAAATATGCCAGTGTGTGTGTGTGTGTGTGTGTGTGAGAGAGAGAGAGAGAGAGAGAGAGTGTTTGTGCGTGCCTGTTTGGCCGCCTGTGCCTAAATGTGTTTAGAAATGTCTCTGTGTGTGCACCCTGGTTGCCTGTGTAACCATGTCAACAAACACCTAACTTGACTGTTGTCTTCCAAGAAACCCCAGGCGCCCCTCCCAGGTGTTGGCTTGGCTGCTTTTGACTCCGATGTTACACTTGTCCCTATCTGTCGCAGGTGAGAAGTTACTTCCTACTAGTGACATCAGTGTCAGAAACTCGCCTTGATCTTATCTTAACAGCTCATTGAAACCTTGTTGTTGTTGACCTGAATAGAAAGTTTTTATGAGGGAGGATTAGCAATGTCACAACACAATTTGGTGTTATGACACAATCTAAACAATATATGGTAATCTTTGAGGCATTGAGGCACCATTATTAGACAGTGATCCGCCAGGATTTTAAACCTAATCTTACCTTTTAACCTAATCACATACTAAATAAATAAAAAATGCTAAAATTTGCTTTCCCAAACCAATTTTTGAATTTTACATTTGTAGGGCCATCAAATCTTGCCCAAACCTTGTAGATCATATCCATGCCATGATTAAGACAAAAACCAGTCAGTACAGTAGGCCTACAGTAAGTATTAAGAGTGAACTATGATTATATTTGAGGTTGTTGTAAAATGGCTGAACATGGAGGCCATGAAACTGTTTTTCTGCCACCTTTGCTGTGAAATCCATATTATATTCAAGGTGACAATAAGAAGCACAAAGCTCTAAGCTCACTGTTAGCTCACTTTTGATGGTATTTTTGGTGTCTAGAAACTATTAATCATGGAAGGGACACCACAAGTATTGAGGTTCAGATAAAAAAGGAAAGGGCAAGCAGGCTGAAGAGGAACTGAGATTAGTCTACAACGTCATAAAGTAGAAAAACGTAAAGTCCTGACCTTCACACCCACACACAAGAATTGAATGCGCACCCTGTTTACATTATGTTGATTTGAAACCAAAGCTCTACTCATAGTTGGTGAAGTTAGGTGATTTCATTATTGGTTTTATTATCTGGCCCATGTAATACAATAGTTTGAGTCCGTAATACTGTGAACAACTTTTTGTCTCCTATTGTTAAGTCTCTTATTGTTTTTTTATATTCCACTTTGGCAGAACAATTTCACTTTTTAGCATGTATACCTCCATAGAAGCAATGGATCATTCCACCTCCAATATTGTGTACTTGCTGGCCTATAAAGGTTACTACCGCAGGCATTTTAGATGTGCAGTTCAAAAGGACCAAATGAAAACTCTCTTAGGAACATCAGCACATGTAGATGCTTCATTTGTGGCAAGCATAAAAATAATATGTCTTCTACTTAAAGAAATGTCACTGTAAAGCAATTTTTCCAGCCATTGTGACAAATGTATATTTTTTTATATTTTCATAATAGCACACCAAGTCATTCCCATTAATTTGTCCCTTTCGACAATCAATATTTCATGATTTTTTTTTCTAGAACTAAATGCTTTAACCCTAACACATTAACCCAAACCCTCATCCTCTGACCCTTCACCCTGCCTTCCTTCCTCTGCAGGTGCTGCTGCTCAGATCCAGGTCACAGGAGAGGTTGGTGGGAATGTGACCTTCCTCTGCCCCTCCGAGAAACAAAGGACGCTGGGCTTTCTCTACTTTCAGAAGGGCTCTGCATTCATGAATGGGTACCATGCTTCAAGACCGCTACCTGAAACTGAATTCTCGACACGTACCCTTGTGAACCACACCGAGAGATCTATGGTTATGCAGGGGTTAAAAGTCTCAGACAATGGGGCGTATAATTGCCATTTAAAATACGATGGCAGCGATGATGTTCCTGAGACTGTCATACACCTTAGTGTCAAAGGTATGATTGTGTGTGTTTTTTTTTTTTAAAGATAATAATATACTGTATATCCTGCCTTAGAGAGCACTTCTCACCAGTCATTAACATCCTCCATGGTTACACCCAGCCTCATTTCAAGCATCTCAGCTGAGGAAAGGTTTAGTAGTTCCTATGAAATGGATTAGATTAAGGTGCTAAGTAAGAGTAAGCAAGCTTTATGATTCGAAATCTAGATGCACAAATGAGTTGGACCTAATGATAATAAAAAGCTTGTTTCTTGTCTGCTACAAGACCGATTTCACAATTTAAAAAATAGGTAAAATGTAGGCCATCTACACAATTTGTCTACAAGTTACCACAAAAAAAACCAAACAGAAATTTCATAAGGGAGCAAGGGCACTCTGGGAAATGGGCTTAACATTCACCATGGCAGGAATTATCTACTGAAGAAAACAAGAAAAAGTGTGTCGCACACTCTAGCTCCATAGAAAATACTTTTTATTAGATGGCGTTTCGGCCTTGCGGCCTTCTTCAAGATCAAGCGTGAATTAGAGAGGGAATTATCTATTAACTTTGTTTCAAAACCTAGAAAATATGCATAAATGTCATGTTTAGATTTCACATACTCATTATTCACAACAAAAACTAAATTTCAGAGTGAAAAAAGTACCTTCAATCCAGTGGGGCAAAATCAGATCAAAAGGCAGCAAGCACAGCGATTACAGCCTGTTTAGCTAATATACTGCAGGGATGACACAGCACAAAGTCCATACCCTGGATTTGAACACATGGTGTCATTAGTATGAGGCATGTGCCAGCTGAGCCAACAGGAAAACCCAGAGATGGTTATCTTAAAACTTGACAGCGTGTCACTGTCTGAATACATACTAGTGTTAAATTGTAACTGGAGACGCGCTCTCTGTTTGAGGTGAATGAAACATAGTCACCACTATAAGTCTCTTCAGTCACAGAGAGTTGTTTGGCAAGAGATTGCATTTTCTTTTTGAGGAAGTACGAACTTGACATCACAGCCCTTCCTCAGCCACAACAATTCCTGCTTTCTGCTCCATTTACATTCTCAGTTTAGGTATTTAGCTCATGGCCTCATGTACACTACTTCTAACAAGTGCAAGCGGTACCAGAAGTTGCTTGGGATCCATGACAGATGTTAGACAAAATCTGACATTAAAAACTCAACTAAGCTCTAGTGAAGAGAAATGAAGTGAAGTGAATTGGAAGTGAAATGAAGTGAACTGAAGAGAAATGAAGTGAATTGAAGTGAACATTCATATATCACCATCATTGTAACTAACCTAGCAATGAAGAAGTCCAATCCCATCAAGCCAATTTTCAGAACAAGAAAAACTTTGCATTTGTTAATCAGCTCTTTCATCTCTCTCTTTCTTCCTTAGCCAACTACAGCACACCCACACTGTCAGTGTCCTGTAGTGATGATAACCATGGCTCTAGTTGCCTGGTAACGTGCGAGTCTCATGGCGGCTATCCTAGCATGAATGTGGCGTGGAACGTGAACACCACCAGCCAGTGGTGGGGAGTGGTGAACAGCAGTAAAGAGACCGATTCGGACTCCAAGTTGTTCAACAGCTCCAGCACTGCGTACTTCAACTGCTCCCACGGGCCGCTGCAGTCCCTCAGCTGCTCAGTGGGGGGCGTCACCTCGGAGGAGCTCACAGTCTGTGAGTATTGAACCCAAGGAGCAAGTTGAAGGCCGGAGCCAGTCTAGCTCACAGGGGTGTGTGAAGTGCGATGGAAACCCCTTGGCACAGATCCCCTTTGTTAGATACACTTTTAGGGAATATGTGAGGGCACGCATTTTTTTAAAAATTTAATTTATCTGCTCACCAATCTTCCTTGTCAAATTTACATCGTCATTATCGTCATTACACCTCTCTCACAGGCTGAAAGTTAAAATGGGATTTCTGTATAGAAATAAAGCCTGCTTTTCGATGCCTAACAGAAAAATGATTGTACAATCTACAATCATGTCTGTCTTTGATTATGGAGACACTCTGCATTCACATGCTGCCCCTTCCACGTTAAAACCACTTGATGCAGTGTACCACAGCGCTCTCTGTTTTATTACTGGTGATAAATTTCATACTCACCACTGTGTCCTGTATGAAAAAGTGGGATGGTCTTCTTTGACAAAAAGAAGGGAAATGCATTGTATTTTGTTCATTTATAAGGCTCTGCTAGGAAAATTACCCCATTACCTCTCTTCTCTAATCACAATTAAAGCCAGTAAATATGGGACCAGGTCTCAGGATTACCTAATCGTAGATATTCCGCATGTAAATACAGAGCTTGGCAAAAATGGTTTTCGATACTCTGCGCCTTACAAATGGAATGATTTGCAAAGGTCTTTGAAATTAGAATTCCTTGTTTCTTTCAAATTCTTTCAAAAGTTCAAATTCTTAATCCATGATTTTTTTAACATTGACTGTAACTGTTTCCACTGATTTTTGTTTGATTGCTGATTGTTGTCTTTTTTTATAACTGTTCTGTTGTTAGCAGGTCTCTCTTGGAAAAGAGATCTTGATCTCAATGAGACTTCCTGCTTAAATAAAGGAAAATAAATTATCATTCATCATTCATTAACTTGAAATTTATCACTAACCTAACATTAAGGACACAATAATGTGCAACAAATCAAGCTAAGGAAGATATTTTTAATATTTTAATTATAACTTGATAGTTTACTAGTAATTACTGAGTTGTTTACTTGTAAAGAAACTTAAATGAGACAATAATGAGTCAGAAGGTCGCTATAATCCTAAATTACTCAATAAATTATAAATTCTTACCGCTTCATTATTCGGAAACCATGCTGTAGGTCAGGAGACATAATGGCTAGATTATTTTGCTTCATAATATCATAGGTTATTCAGTATTGATAGATTTGATAGATTTGATATGTTTTTGACAGTATATCCTTTATGACCTTGATGTTTTGTATATATCTGTTTTCATCTGAAGGTAAACCCATGTTTTCACATGAGCATCCCGTTTCTTACATGACAGAAGCCATTTGTGCAGGGATGGTTGTAAGTGCTATTTTGGCAATATTGCTGTTGTACTGGAAATGCAAAAAAGGCAAACCCCGAGGTAAGGACATAAATTAGGTTTGTCTCAATACCCATTTTACACATATTTGCAGTTCTGTTTGTGGGCAGAAAAAATAGATGTCAATATTAACAACTGTATAGCAATGCACAAAATCTCATGGCACGTTCTTTATGTTGATTTCCAGGAGCGATTGGAGCTAGCAAGCCAGAGTAAGTGCATGTTCACCAGACAGTCTGAATGATGCATGATGATGTATGGCATATTGCCATCGATTCAAATTACAATACAGCAGTACCACACAGAAGTAATGTGCATTAGGTGGAACATATTGCTTCCAGCAGTGATGGGAATTTGTAAATGGAACAAAATCTCTGCTAAGGAGTGCTATAAGACACAATTGTACAATTGTAATGAAAAAATACTATTAGTCATAATTATTGATGCAATTCCCCATCTACATTGCCCTAAAATGTTCGCTTTACACTCACAATCTTGCCTCCATTAACCTTCTTTTCCCCTTCCTCCTTCCTCTCTTTCCATTTGTCATTCTGTGCAGTGAGGTGATTGTTCTGAATGGAGAAAAAGGAGAGGTAGAGGCATCTTGAATGCTTCACCGGTGGAGAAGAATCACTGACCAGTTCCGTTGTTGGGACCAAAACACGTTTGTGTTCTCATCTACTTGACTTCACCTCACTCAAGTTGACTTTTCTGATTGTATGGCCGGGAACGGGCCGGGACTGGGTCAACGCCTGCTGCAATGTGCAGCTCAATGGGGACAGCATGGTACTAATGTTCCCAGTGGGATTCAATCCCACTGGGAACCACAAATACTTTACATGCAGGCACTTATGATGTTGTTAAGTGTTTTAGAAAGTATTCACCAGCTTCCTCTACTTCTGAATACAGTGTGTCAGCCAACTTAGTAGCTTCCCCACTCCCCCCAAAACTCTTTTGTAATGGTTTTACTGTTTTGGGGAGTTTTAGTCATCTGTGGTTCAAAATGTTTTAAAATTTTAGAGGCTTTTCCAGACTGCCAAAAAAATCTCCAGGGGAAACACAGACCAAAACTGTGAGAGGAGGATGAAACCTTTTGTCAGGAATGAAGAAGCACAAGATATTGTGTTAAAATGTATTGGTATTATTGCACTTTAACATTTCCCATGAACACTGTCCTGAAGTAGCTTATATTTTCAATTTAGTGCACATATCTTTACTGGAATGGTCAATGACCAATATGACCCTGGGGACAGAGTCAACAGTATTCACTTGTTTTTGTTTTGAAAACAGTCAAAGGTTATTCCTCCAATACATATACAACACATTGTTGATTCAGGTAATAATATTTATATTTCATTATGTGTCCAGGCTCTTACTTTTGAAGTAATTTTGCCTGTCGTGGGAGCTGTAAAAAACTAATGAATGACAGTTGTGATGGCCACTGAATTCATATGGAGATGGGCATGCTAGATTTGATTAGATAAGATATTTAATATCAAAAACTATGTGTTGTTTAAAAGTGAATTTGTACATTATCTAGACCCTAGAATGTTTTCTAAGGAAAGGATTGTCATGTACATTGTAAAAAAAAAAACCCCATTGAAAAACAGACAGTAATTGTCTGCAGTGGAGTTTCCAGCACATACTGAATACAAAAAGGGAAAATACATTGGCATCGTTACCTTGTTTAATCCTGACTATTATCTCAGTCAATCGGGTAATGGATTTCTTAGTCTTTTCCGCCCCTTTTCAAATGCCATCGGTTACTTGATTTCCAGTTGTGAAGTGAATAAGCTTTTTGTCTGTTATTTACTCTTTTTCTAAAATATTTATTTGTTTTTATATTTTTTTTCTGAATTGTTGTAAATTATCTAGTCTTTTTTGTTAGTGTTTTACAATTTACAACCCCCAGCAACACAAGTACAAAACTCTGTGCTTTATTTTCTAACAGTGTACATGACATTACTAACTTGGCTGTCTGAATGTGTGTACTGTGGGTAAGATGGCTTCTGTTATTCCAACTTCCTTAGAATTACCCAACTCTCTGAAGGGCTGCTTTCATTTCCCAATAATAAATCTGTCTAAAAACTCTTCTTTGTTTTATTTTTGTAGCTTTGAATTGTTTGGCATTCAGTATCATTTTTGCAATACCTAGGCTTCATCTCATCCAAGTATTTGATACTGAGATTTATAATAAATTACAGTTGTGTATTTTAAATATCATTATGTTGTGGAAAAAATTATGGAGTCACTCAGCAGAATACACTATCAGGACTGCTGGAGTTAGGTGTTTGTGTATAATGGGCATACAGAAATACACAGGCAGACAGTTAGGGAGACAGGAAGGAAAGAAAATAATTCACACTGGTCAAGAGCTTGACAGTGGCTTTCAGTCACTGAAATCCATCCATAAACATAGAGCTCTTAAAAACGTAACTCTCCATGCTTGAGTTTTTTCAGATGCAATATCTATTACAGCCACTAGATGTAGTACTAACACCACAGAGCAACAGTGAGTCTCCTCCCCTGGCTGACTGGCAGAGGCCTGGTTAGTGCTGTGAAAAGCTGTGATTGATTCACAAAACTTGAATGGCCAGAACTGGCATTTGGGGTCCCCTGTTATGAAAACGGGGTCCCTGGAAAATGATCTGCAAAAAACTCAAATTGCTGTAATAACATCTGAATGTTATTTTGAAATGGAAAAATGACCAACTGCCAACAGCTTTTGGACGACACACAAGCCACTATGAAAAATATCCAGCCTCACTCGCCTGTACACATTTGTCATGAACTAGCCTGCGAGAGAGCAGCTTCGTTCTCGTCCGCCTGGGGAATGAAACATTGTTTATGCATGCAGCGCATGATGTGTAATCAGAGCAATGTGAACACAGCCTTTTAAACAATGGCTTCATAATGTTTTTCTGACCTCAATATGTGGTCACCTGCCAGGAGGAGGTTGGGTACCCCTGGTTTACTGAGGGAAAAGAGAGGAGAAATGAGGGGAGAGAGTGGAAGAGGAGAGGAGAGGAGAGGAGAGGAGAGGAGAGGAGAGGAGAGGAGAGAAGTGAGGTGAGGAGTAGGAGAGGAGAGGAGAGGAGAAGAGAGGAGAGGAGAGGAGAGGAGAGGAGAGGAGAGGAGAGGAGAGGAGAGGAGAGGAGAGGAGAAGAGAGGAGAGGAGAGGAGAGAAGTGAGGTGAGGAGTAGGAGAGGAGAGGAGAGGAGAAGAGAGGAGAGCAGAGGAGAGGAGAGGAGAGGAGAGCAGAGGAGAGGAGAGAAGTGAGGTGAGGAGTAGGAGAGAAGAGGAGAGGAGAAGAGAGGAGAGCAGAGGAGAGGAGAGGAGAGGAGGGGAGAGGAGAAGAGAGGAGAGGAGAGGAGAGGAGAGAAGTGAGGTGAGGAGTAGGAGAGGAGAGGAGAGGAGAAGAGAAGAGAGGAGAGCAGAGGAGAGGAGAGGAGAGGAGGGGAGAGGAGAAGAGAGGAGAGGAGAGGAGAGAAGTGAGGTGAGGAGTAGGAGAGGAGAAGAGAGGAGAGGAGAAGAGAGGAGAGCAGAGGAGAGGAGAGGAGAGCAGAGGAGAGGAGAGGAGAGGAGAGGAGAGCAGAGGAGAGGAGAGAAGTGAGGTGAGGAGTAGGAGAGGAGTAGGAGAGGAGAAAAGAGGAGAGGAGAAAAGAGAGGATAATGGCATAGAGGTGAGGTGAGGAGAACAGAGAAGATAATAGATTAGAGGTGAGATGAGGAGAGAAAAGGAGGGAAGGGGAGAAGAGATTCTCTTGATTCAGTCTGTTCAGTAGATAATTTCAGTGTTTATTGAGAGGAGACAAGAGGGTGTTCTGTCTGACAGATTATTGTTTACACAGACCTACAGATCACAGCCAACACACTCTGTCTTTCTGCATGTACATCTCTATCTCTCTCCCCTCTCTCACTTTCTCATCCTCTTTCTACCACACTCGCTATTTTCTACCTCCTTTCTCTTTCTATCTGTCACTTTCCCTTTTGACCTCTGAAAATCCCCCTTTCTCTTGCTCACCATTTATTTTCCCTCTCTCTCTCTACTGCCGTTTCGGTCTCTCAATCTCTCTCTCTGTACTTCTCTCCCTGCCTTTCTCGCTCATTCTTCACTTTTTATTCTTTCGAAACCCCCTCTATTTCTCTCTCTCTCTCTCTCTCTCTCTCTCTCTCTCTCTCTCTCTCATGAGTCATTGTGACAGGCCATCAGTCCACCTCTCTGCCCTGTGTTTACATTCAACAGCAGAATTGCGGCAGGCTGGTTGCACTTCAGGAATTTAACCCCCGGCTTCCCTCCTGTTCCCTCTCCTCTTTTCCCTCCTGCCCCACCTCAGTCCTCCCTACCTTTTCTCTTTCCCTCCCTCCTCACTGTCTTCTTTTCACCCCCCCCCCCCCCCCTTCCATGGTCTCCCTCCTTCCCCTTCTCCTCTCTTTCCTTCTCTCCCCTCTTCTCTCATTCTCCTTCCTCTCTCTCTAATCATCCTCTCCTCCCCTCCGTCCCTTCCCTCTCACCCTTCTCTCTTCTTTCCCTTGCCTTTCTTTTCCCTCTTTTTAAAAATTCTCCCCCTGCTCCCTCTCCACCTCCGCACCCTCCTCCTCCTCCGCCATCATCCCCTCCCGCTCCCGTTCTTCCCCATCTTTCTGTCCTCCCCTCCGTTCCTCCCTCCCTCCCTCATTCCTCTGCTGTCTAACCCAAACAAACCAGGGAGGACTTTCTTCTGTGGTGGCTGTAGGAGACACACACCACATGTCAGACTTGGTTCAAACATAAACATTACTCAATTTGAGGTAGAGGGAAAAGGATATGAGGAGCATTCATTCCAAAATGAGATAGCTACTATATTTGGAAAATATAACACCTACTCGGACAAAATGGTTTCTCTCATAGAAATAAAACTCCCTAATGAATATAATTGAAGGTGTGAGCTATCTTGAGATATTGGAGCACAAAATCCTAAACGTTTAGAGGATATAACCACTTGTAGTTGAAATGCTGAACTTCAGCTCAGCTTGGTTCAAAATGTAATTATAGCATGTAGGAATGAAAGTCTTCATATACACACAGACACACAACACGGAGTCAAGGGAAAAGGAAGCAATTCTGATAATTATGATCCCATTTAAGCAAACTTTTCTGTTTTCCGGTGACGCAGCAGAGTGTGTAATCTTCTGCCCAGTGGCTGTCAGGATGGAGAAACCGTTCGGTCGGAGCGCAGCGCTGTGGCATTTCTCAGCAAGCGGTGTGTGACCTCTGCCACACTGTTCTGCCTGGCGTCCATACCAGAGGATTTATAATCAGATTATTCTAGTTATGAAAGTCAACTAGATTAGTTTTAGAGCGGGGAGCCCGAGCACAACAAGGGATCGATTCACAGCGGGAGAGGGGAGCTGAGCAGCATGAGGGAGATTGGGCTGTTAACGTTCTCAAAATAACACCAGGCATTTCACTGTTTCAGAATCAGATAAGTGAGTGTGTGTGTGTGTGTCTGCATATGTGTGTGTGGGTGTGTGTTTGCATGTATGTGTGTGTGTGTGTGTGTCTGCATGCATATGTGCATGCATGTGTGAGAAGAGAAAGAGGAAAGTATAGAATCACTGCAAAAAATGTTGTTTGACCAAACATTTGGTCTCTTATTCAGTCTTATCTTATTTTTCTTAAGCAAGTGAAATTCCCTCACTGACATTTTTTTCACATGTTTTCTAGATTACATTAAATTACTTAAGATAAAGTGATAAAGCAGTGTTTTTCATTGTGTTGCTTTTCATTGCACTGCAGATTGTTGGCCAGGGCATTCAAGGAAAATGTGCCCTGTTTTCAAGCTGTTAACAGCATTTTATCCAGCCTGCTTGATATGGCAGGGAGTGGCACAAGGCAATTTCATTCAAATTATATGCGGACCTATTTTAATGTTCCAATTTTCATTTCACATTCCCTAAACAACAATTCTGAACGCTGGATTGAAGAGAGAGAGATTAATATCAAAGGCTGGAGAGAGCCAGGAGAGACAGAGAGAGGGACAATAAACATAAAGCCCAGACAGACAGAGACAGAGAGAAAGAGAGACTGTCAACCAGAAAGAGAGAGAGAGAGCTGATGGAGCAGAGACAGCGAGGGACCATGCAGGTCAGTAGGTTCAGCTCTGCTGTCTCAGTTGAGTGATCACGTTGTTGCTGTCGCTGCAGAAAAACCTCTGCCTGAACCCAAGAGACCGGAGAGGTGACCTGGAAGCATTTATCACCTCTCTGCCTTCTGACCCCTGACCTGCGGCCTGGGACTGGGAGAAGAACACAAGCACACCAGAGGGGAGAGGATGAAGAGAAAGAGAGAGAGAGAGAGAGAGAGAGAGAGAAAGGGAGGGGGGGAAGACAAAATAGGTAGCCTATAATAAAATCATTTATTTCAACTGGCTTGACGTTAATTGATCTACATTAGATGGTATTGATCAAGATGTTAGAGTTACGAGGGGTACACTGTGAACAAAAACAAACAAAAAGTGCCTAAGGTAGCGTTAGCATGTTAGCTATATTAGGTTATATTTTGCTAGCTATAGTCTGAGCCAGGACATCTGGCAGAGGTGTGAGGCAAATTTTCTGTTATTCATCTTGCCGCCAAGTTAAAGTTTCTGCTAGTATTTGAAGATTCAAAAGTGAGTGTGAGAAGTGGTGGTGGTGGGGGGTGGGGGGGTAGTTTCTGGCCCACTAAGTGCCCAATAAGGGTTTCCATAAACATTTCGGGCTGCCCATAGCCTGCCCGCACCTGGCTAATGCCATGGAGCCAATGCTGCGCCGCAAATCCCAGTGTCCCAGTGTAGGTTGGCTGAATTGGGCCAGTGTTTTTGCCCACATTGGGCCCACATTGGATAACGTGAGCATGTTTGCTGTGGTTTCTGGTGCATGTGAGTGCTATAATCATAAATCATTTGCATCAAGTGATCAATCCAACAATGTATAAAAGGTTATTATACTAATATCATACAATGTTTTTCTTATAACTTTGCTCATTACAACAATCCATGAATTTATGGCTTTCTCTACTCAGAAAATGAATGTCAGTTCTAGTCCCAGGTTTCTTAAGCTGTGGGTTTGACCCAAAATGTGCAGTGAGTGGACATCTAGTGGGTGTGTGGCCCACTGCCCACATGGTGAGAGTAGTCATGGGTATTTTTATGTTTTGAAGTGGGACAACATTTCTATTGGTTCCGGTAAAAAATGTTGCTGGTGTATGTGTGCCCCTGGTGTGGTGTAACCAAAATCAGCAGAGAGAGAGAGAGAGAGAGAGAGAGAGGGAGAGAGAGAGAGAGAGAGAGAGATGTTTGTTGGCTTGTAGCCCAATAGAACTATTAACACCTCTCTGTAATGGTGATACACCAAAGGAGTTCTTGGCCAAGGCCTTTTCAACTAGGCTCTAACACAAGATCTTAGGTTGTGTGTGTGTGTGTGTGTGTGTGTGTGTGTGTGTGTGTGTGTGTGTGTGTAGATGGGTGAAACCTGAGCAGTCATTGACTAGAGTCACATCTCCTTTGAATATTTATAGCACTGCTTAAGATGTGACCTTTACTTTTGCTGTCACATACACACACACACACACACACACACACACACACACACACACACACACACACAGAAAACAGAACACTGTATACATACAGCCTCTATACAGTCTCTATGCTCCATCTGTGGGTTTGCCAACATTATTTTAAGCCAAGTAACAGGACGACATTACAAATTTCAGCACCTAATATTTGCTATATTGCACTCATCAATCTGTAGCTGAAGACAGACCTTAAATGCACCTGTGACATTCTGGTGGCTCAGTGGACTGAGTCATGTGCAATGTACTGTACCCATGTATTTAAAGGATAACTTTGGCAATTTTTAACCTATATATAATTAGTCTCTTACATACCTGTAGTACTTGGACCCGCAGATAATATTGTCTCCAGTCAGCTGTCGGTTGAAACAGCGATTGGGGAGTTTGTCAAAATTTTTCCAAAGAAGCCAGTCTGTGAAAACGATATGGCAACCAACCGACGTATTTATATTCACAGCCTGGAAAGCAGCAGCACCGCACCATTTTCACTCAGTAAATAGTCTTCTACCAAACTCTAGCTGGCTCCATGTGCAATTGTTTACAATCTGACCTCATCCGCAAAACTAGATCACACCGCCAGTGACGCACTTTCACCCCACAGCAGGCTGTGCCGCAGCAAAAAAAAAATGTTCCGTGATTTCCTGATGAGTCAAAGTGTGCGTAATGGCGGAATTGTGTCATGAAATCAGAGCTATTTAAATTTATGTACTTTGCAACTTTTCCGTTTTCTCTCAACTCCCCTGTGGAGTCTATAAATGGCTTTTTCAGAGATATTTTGACAAACTACGTTTGGACTCATTCTTAGCAGAACGAGGCCTAGCAATATTGTCTGCAGGTCCAAGTACTACAGGTATGTAAGAGACAAATTATATATAGGTCCAAAATCGCCGCACTTATCCTTTAAGATGTTGTGGGTTTGAGTCTGGCACGTAACCTTTGTTGCATGTTATTCCTCTTTGTATACTGACTCTCTTTACTTGTTACTATCTAACTGTGCAGTTTTTTTCTGTCTATCGATGACAGATATATATTTCTTTCCAGGAAACCATAGAAGAGACCATGCTTAGGCCAGACATTGTGCTGTTGTCTGAAACATCAAGACAGGTGATCATACTGGAGCCCACTGTCCCTTGGGAGGATCAGATGAGGGAAGCCAGCGAGGGGAAGAGAGCCAAGTATGAGGGTTTGGTGGGTGTGTGTCAGGCAGGACGCCCGCTGAGGTGCCCATCAAGGTGGCAGCCTGGTGTCCCTGCGGGGCCTGCAGTGTCCTGAGCAATTTGTTGGCCTGCACATCAAAGGCCATCAAAGCCACTAAGCATGGTGCAATTGTAGATGTGAATACAATAATGTCATCTAACATGGCAAACACAGGCACATTGTGGGTGTTTTTCTAATAGTATATAACACAACCAGGGTCAATACAATATTTTATTTGAATTATTAGTTCAAATCAAAAAGAATAATTCAATGAACCTTGTTCTGATGGAAAATATGTCTCCTGGATTCATGGCATTTGATCACAAACTGTACATACACACATTGTTGAACAAAATGTATTTTGCTGAACGCACCTTATTAGACATCACTAAATAAATCATGGGGCTAGTAGTCAATAACTCTCATTTAGCTAGTACACAGTACACACCCAGCTCATTATCACTAAGAATATGTCAGATATGTCATTGAAAGATGATCGCTTGAGCTGTTTGTGTGTGTGTGTGTATGAAACCTATCACTTCTGGCAGTGGGTGAATTTCAACAGCTGTGAGACATCAAGCAGTCAGCAAGAAGACAGCAATGTAGGGAGAGGAAGAAAAACGAGGTGTTTTGGTGTGTTTGTGTGTCTGTCGGTGTGTGTGTTTGGGCGTGTGAGTCGCAGACGAGGGGTACACAGGGACACAATTAGCAACTGAAACTGAGAAAAGATGTGAAGAAAAATGGCTGACATGTTGGGCAAGCCGGGGATACCTGACACCCGCAGGTTCCTACAGCAACCCCAGGTTAAATTTATCCCTACACCTCAGACGTGGTGAGGGGTTCGGGGGGGAACGGGGCGGGACGGAGGCTGATAGGGCCGCTAATGGAACACAGTGGGAGAGGCCACAGGAAGGCAGCATATGTACAGAAATCTTTGTGTGTATGTTTGTTATCTGTGTGCATCAGAGCACACATATGTAAGCAACGATCCGTGTGTGAGCATGTTTTTCTGTGTGTGTGCTTCTGTTTCTGTGTATGTGTGTGTGTGTGTGTGTGTGTGTGTGTGTGTGTGCGTGTGTGTAATAAGAGACACCTGAGACAGTTAGAAGGTCATTCCTGGAGTCTGGTCACATAGCTTTGATCATTTTCTCGTCGCCTCAGAAATAGACCAGAGAGGACAGGACTGGCACAAACTTTCCCTCCCTGTGTATATATGTGTGTGTGTGTGTGTGTGTGTGTGTGTGTGTGTGTGTGTGAGAGAGAGAGAGAGAGAGAGAGAGAGAGAGAGAGTGAGGGAGAGAGCTAGCCAGACAGACTGACTGACAGACTGATAGACAGACAGGGAATCCACATGTGTGTAGTGCACATGCCTGTGTTTGCATGACTGCACTAATGCATTTGCACCCGCATCTGTGTTTGCCTGTGCTTGCATTTGCTGTGCGAATGTACACATACACACGTATGCAAATGTGTGTGTGTTCAGTGTTCAGTGTGTGCGCACGCATGTGAGTGTTAAAACATGTCATGGTGGTTTAAATTCTTAAGTCGTCATAACATTAAATCTGCGCTAGATCCCTAGATCAGTGTACAGTATCTCAAAGCTACCCCACTGCCAGGCAACATCGATATACACACTGATACACACGCACACACACACACACACACACACACACACACACACACACACAGTCTCACTGAACAGTGTCTTTCCCAACAGGTGTATGCCCTAAAATAATAGTGTGTATGTGTGTAGGGAGAGAGAAAGAGAGAGAGCTAGAGAAATAGAGATGCATGTGTGTGTGTGTGTGTGTGTGTGTGTGTGTGTGTGTGTGCACTTTAATGTGTGCCCCACTGAGCCTTCACAACAGTCTTAACCTTTGGAAAGAATGACTCTTGTTTTTGTTGATCTCCTTGGTTGCAAACTGAGTCCTCCAACAACCAGAACAACTTTATCCTTAATTCCTTTTTCATTTCCACTCCACAAACATCATCATTTTACAGTTCATCATATGGCACTTTTGGGCAGTAGCATGTAACATCAGCAGCATGTAACATGATTTCAACCTACTTCGATTCATCAGATGTGATTATGGCGGTGTGGTATATTTTCAGTTTAACAAGTTTGCATTGAGCACAGGTTTACAAGAAGCAAAAAGAGTGTGTTATTGGTCAGGTTTAGGTGTGTAGCACCGTGTGGAGAGAGATGTCCTGTTCTGTCGCTATTAGTCTATTGAGTTATGACTTCAGCAAACCTTGTAAGGCAAGGACATATTAAGGCCTTTGAGTATTTCATTTGCATATATAGCAGCACACATGTAGATAGGAAATGAATCATTGGAGCAGCAATCTCGGTACAAGAACACCACCCAGCAGGCTACGTCTTTTCTTTCAGGAAGAAATGGTCCTATTTTCATTTTTCAGTGTGTGACCACTGTGTTTTGAATCAAACAAGAAACAGCTCTTACAGGAAAGACTTACTAAGAGAATGTAAACATGGGAGTGACAGATGACTTCATTTAGTTCAAAGTTTTTAACTTCAAAAACATCTTGTTTTCTTTGATCATGTAGATTTTGAAATCTTAATGAGATGTTTCCTTGGGCCTACTGTGCAACTGACTTTGAATGGAAACTCTTCCTCATCAGCACCCGAAAACACAAAATTGTGGCCGGATCTATACTTTAATGACGATTGCATCAGGAGAGTTTTTAATCTTCCATTATTTATTTAACAAAGGGTTTAGGCTGAGCACCACTGGTCTGTTTTACAACCTCTCAGCTTCACATTCATACACTTACAGCACCCACAAAGAACAAAGTGGCTATGCGTGTGTATGTGTGTGTGTGTGTGTGTGTGTGTGTGTGTAGTTCTGTCTTTGCGTCTTCGTATGTCGAGCTGCTCTCTGTTGACTCTGTTAAGATAAGAACATCCAACTGTGAAATTTACTCAAATATTTACAGGCCTTGTAAAATCTTCCCAACACAGATACTGCTCCAATGACTGGGCCTACACCCACCAACACACACACACACCGTTGTGCACAGACACAGACACACACAAAATACACACACACAGTCTTACTGCTACTCTCTTTCCTGCTCTCTCTCTCACACATACAAAAACACTCACAGAATACCATTTATGGAGTGACTGTGCAGTGTAGTCTCTGTGTTTGAACAGACATAAATACAAGTTTATGACACTTATGCAAGAGAAAGAAAATAACCAGAAGTTGTAGGGGGATTTTTCACAGTAGCAGGCCACACACACACACACACACACACACACACACACATTGGCCTGCACTAATGCATGCACATACAGCTGCACACAATGTGTAATAACAACTGCACACTCAGACACACTCAGGAAGCAGCACACTCATATGCATACACACACACAGACACACACAATTGTAACAACACACTTGTTCTTGCACATACATACTCACACATGTCCACATGCATGCACACGCAAACCAAGGATGAGTGGTGTGAGTTGGGGTCACAGACTGTTCCAGGCCCTCACCTCCCTGCTCTACATCATATTAAGAAAACAGCAACACAAAAGATTTAGCATGCCTTCTTTATTTCTCTACCGTCTGCACTGTAGCCACTGTTATTATTCAAAATACAACACAATTGAACACACAGTTAACAATTTGGTTATATTAGGGCCCCCTGCTGGTGCAATTTCACTTCAAACTCCTAAAATGTACCACTAATGGATACACATGCAAACAAACAGACACAAGCACACACACACACACACACACACACACAAGTCCTGACCAGCAGTGCTAACATGCTGCTCTTTTCTTTGCATGAACAGAAGCTTCAGACACTCTGCTGGATGAAGGTGTGTGTGTGGGCATATGTGTGTGTGTGTGTGTGTGTGTGTGTGTGTCTCAAGGTCTCTTGAATGAAATGTGACATTAATGTGTGAGATGAGAGAAAGGGAGAAAGAGCGAGACAGACAGATAGAGGGACTGATAATGTGTATAAGTAGGTGTGACTGCACCTGTGGCCATTGGCTACATGTGTAAATACCACTGACTGCATGTGCAATGAAAAAAACAGCTCCTTTTCCACATCGCTCCTAGCTGTTCTCACATAAACACCCAGACAGTGGTCATGTAGAACCTGGGGAGTACAACTCACCTAACTCCTGGCCACCCCATGCCCTCTCTCTCCCTATCGGTTTCCTGATCTCAGCTCTCTTTGGAGGCAGCTGCCAATCAACGCAGCCCTCCCTCCCCGGCCTCCGAGCAAACCTTGTTGTCACTGGCACACAGCCAACGAGCCGAAAGAGTTTAAAAGACTAAAAATCTCTTTAAAAATACAAACATAGAAATCTTTTTTTTTTTTTGGCAGTTCCTGCTTAACTTCTTACGTTGCTCGTCAGATTCCTGGGTTGAGCAAAGCAACAGCAGTAAATTATGCACAACCACAAGTCTTCACCAGGTGTTAGATATGAAGTCCAGGGCAATGAGAAAGACAAGAACAGGCTCACACCGGATTGATGCGGGTTATTCCGCGCAGCGTTTCAACCAAACATGGTCTTTGTCAGAACTAACCTTTAACTTGATGAGGACTTTGGTCTGTTTCGGAGCCGTTGCACAGAAAAGTCGATGCTTGTTTGAAAAATCGCACAGAAAAAAAGAGGTTTGAAACTTCGTACAGAGCAGACCATGTTTGGTTGCATTTCAAAATGCTGAAAGACCCAAAGGCACTATCAATCCAGCGTAAAGGTATTCCAGTATCTCGTCTTTCTCAGAGCAGCAGGGGGATGCAAAGCAGGCCGGGCCGACTCTCCCAGCGGGTCCAGAGAGAGGATTCTCTGGAAGCAGAACAGACACTGTCCAACGACATCATCCTGGGACACAGTCAGCCTCACCTCCGATTTCACAACCCAGAAAATAGCGCTGGGAAAGACACACATAAACTCACACACACACACACACACACACACACACACACACACACAGGGGATGGGGTGTAAACCATGAGCATGTTATATGTGCAAACACAGCAGGGGAATTCAGAAGGCTTGATGAGGAGGAAAGAGAGAGATTGAGAGAAAAAGAGGAACAGATAACTGATAACGAGTGAGGGGAGGGACGTCTCTGTAGAATCAGGCTTGATGCACAAAACATAAAACAAGAGTCCACCCGAAACCAGAATTTTTCCTGTGAGACGGTTCCATCTGGATCTGTGAACATGAACAAATCTCTCAAGAAACTAGAGAGCCAACCCTTCCTCTTGAAGATGTCAAGAAATCCATTTGGATGTAAAATTTCATTGCATATTAGAGCCTCTGTACCTTTTTAAAAAAAATATATATATATATATATTTAAGCTTTGGGAGGCAATTGTGCAAGTTTCCCAAACAGTCTAATGCACCAATATATGTACTGCGCTCAGTTTATCAGACATTCTGGTATTTCTTCATCTTACTCAGACTTGCTTCTTCAATGTTTGCCTGCTCCTTCAATACCTTTTTTTTTTAAATTTTTTTTTTTTACTCTTTTTGAAATACTTTACCTCTCTTTTCCACTGTTTTCTCTTCATGTGGGATAGGTGGGTGATGATGTAAGCAAAAAAATTGTGGTGGTGATATTATACAACAATGTGAACTTTGCATACCTGTCTCTTTCCACCAAATCAAATGTGATTTGAGTGATTCTGAGGCTGAGATATCCATTGGCATCGTTTGACTCAGGATGGCCAAAAACCATCTTGGCTGGCTTTGTTTGGTGGACTCAGTTGCGTGAGTTGTAATGATGGCAAAGCCAACAATTACAACGATATTTAAAACATACATTTAGATGATGTACATAATCTCTCTCTCACCCTGTGTCCCTTTATGTTATGCCTGTTCTGTGTCCGTAATGGTGTAATGTGCACCTTCCCCTCTCTCCTCACTGGAAGCACCTTTCTCTCATTGAAGCAATCAATATGTGTCAGCTATTGGTCCAAATGGTCATAATGAATACTAATGGAGAGGTCTTGAAGTTTGGATATTAAGATACAGCACTCTACATTTGAAGGGCCATGTTGATACTGATAGTAATGGAACACCAAGTTATTCCAGTGGAAAGAAAGAAAGAGACAAAGAGGGGGGAGAAAGGAGAGTGCATTGGAAAATCAACAAGTGGGAGACATTTTTATCATAATCCACATAAAGGTAACACCTACTATGTCTGCAATGAATTAGAAATGTATTTATAAACACATCATTGCCAGGATACCAGCCTTTTGCCAGGGTGTTTTTGTTGTGATATGTTGTCTTGGTGTTCTGGCGAGCATTTTTGGAAGAGTACCTAGTTAAAAAAATGTCCAATGTAAGACAATGGAGTCT
>NC_136002.1:15463581-15496081 GCF_048128805.1 Centroberyx gerrardi | reverse complement strand
ATGTGCATATGATTTACAGTGTGCACCACAGGCTATTAGAGCAATTATACACTACTGAAACAAAGGAAGTGTTTGTAATTGGCTAGGGAGAGAGAACGAGACAAGGGAGAGAGAGAGAGAGAGAGAGAGAGAGAGAGAGAGAGAGAGAGAGGGAGAGAGCAAATGAGACAGAAAGACAAAGGCAGAAAGGAAGCAATATAGAAAGATAAGACAAATAGAAAAAGAGAGAGAAAAACATGGATGGACAGGTATAGGCAAAGGAAGATGGAGATGGAAAATCAGAACAAGAGAGAATGATAGAGCATGAGAGAGATAAAGAGAGATAAATCATCAAGCAATACATGGCTCTGTAATTAAGATGCAATTAGACAGCTGATTGGTTTAATGAGTCGCTCAATCCATCCTTCCATCCCTCCATCCTCTTGTTAATCCATCCCTCTGTCACAAGACACATTTCTCCACCCTGCTGTGTAAAAAACCATGAAATCTAAATTTCACAGATATGCATCCCCACCACACACACACACACACACACACACACACACACACACACACACACACACTGATATGATAAATATCCTCTTTTGTTTAATATCCCTTTAATTTATGGGTTCTATATGTAGGACAACTCACCAAGTTGTGTTTTCTCTCTCTCTGTCTCTCTCTCTCTCTGTGCAAGCACATGTGTGTGCATGCATATGTGTGTATGTGTGTGTTTATCCTAGCAACAGTTGTTTAGTGCATTAAACAAACCCAGTTGTTTTTTTTTAATAACCGTCTGTCTGTGATACTAACCAGTGGTGTATGACTGGACGTGTTCACACTTCTCCCTATAAATGCTCTCACTCCACGGTCACATCATTATGACTTAGCCCTGGAAACTTGTCCAACAACTGCAGGAGATGCAAGGTGCTAAATATTTGGCATGGCAACATGCGTTTCAAATTTTCCTTTAGGTGGTCACTGCAACTATCACTTAAACAGGCAACCTAAAGGTTTAATATGCAGAGAAAGGTGGTGCAATTTAAGCATGATGATGCTGCTCCTTAGTCTGCTATATTGTCAACACTGATTTGATCTCTTTTGTTAATCCCCATAGAAACCAAAGGCATTTTTCCATCTTCATTGCCTTAAAATGTTGCTTGTCTATAAGATAAGTGGCCAAAATTCTTTTGACTGCTATGGATTCATAGGCTTCCTAACGTCAGCAGGAAAACGCACTGCCACTCCCAGTACAACCATGACATCAATCATGACAACCATGACTTCACTTCTTTTTGGCTTATACAGACTTGTATGTGCGCGTGCACGCACACACACATGGACACACACACACAAATATTTCCGACTCAAGTGTACATTCTGGCATAATACGTTGTGAGACATGAGCACATACAAGCACCTGTGGCAGTCGCTCCTTTGTCTCAGGTGTGATGAAGCCACTGCCTCGGGAGCAAGACACTTCACTGCCTAGCAATCATCAGTATGTGTGTGAGTGTGTGTGTGTGTGTGAGTGTGTATGCATATTTTTTTCCACGTCGCCCTTGCTTCCTTAAATGTGTATTAGCGGTGATAGCCTTTGCTAACCGAACCCTCGGGCTCTGATGAGGTAAAAACTCTGTCTTCTCACAGCTCTCTCTGTGTGTGTGTGTGTGTGTGTGTGTGTGTGTGTGAGTGTGCGTGTGTGTGTGTGTGTGTGTGTGTGTGTGTGTGTGAATGCAGTCTACAGGGGTAGGGAGAGATTGATTAATGCAATAATGGATATAGGGAGAGAATGAGAGATGGAGGGGTGGAGGGAGGAAGAGGAAGATGAATAGAGGTAAAGAGGGAGGAAGAGATAAAGGATGGATTGAAGGAGAGAGCGAGGCGAGAAGGGAAGGGTGTCGGAGGAAGACGGATGAAGGGAGAAAAGGAGGGAAGGGAGGAGAGGAGAGTGGAGGGGAGGGAATGCAGTGAAGTTTGTTTTGTTAACATACACAGTTACATTGCTGTGTGTGCAAACTCGGTTTGATGGGGAGAGATAGTGAGTTAGGGAGAGAGGGAAAGAGACAGAGATGGAAAAAGAGAGACAGAGAAGACAAGGGGGAGAAATATAAAGAGAGAGGGAGATGGACATACTGACACTGGGAGAAAAAGGAAAAGAAACAGCCTGATGGAGAGAAAGAGGGAGGTCAGAGATAATTAACCCAGGGGTGACAGCTAAAGATGTAATCTCAGTGTTTAGTCATTCTGAGCTCTTTAACGCCGCCTCGGCATAAAGGAGAGACGCTCCAGTTCACCACTTCATCTCCTCTTTCACTCATAGTGCCTTCCCCATCCCCCCATCACACCCTCTTTTCCTGTGATCATACATGTCAACCCCTTTCTCTGTTCCTGTCTTTCCTTCTTTCCTTCTTTCTTTCTTTCTTTCTTTCTCTGCCACTGCATCCCCTCCATCCCTCCCTCCCTTTGTCCTCATCTTATCCTCAAGTAAGTATTTTGTCTTCGCTACGGGAGCTAAAGTGAAGAACATTAAACTGTAGGGGTTGCTCCCCCCCCCCCCCCCCCCCCTCCTCTCTCTCTCTTTCTCTCTCTCCTTTCCATGTATTTAATTCTCTGCATGTCAACCCTTCTAAAAACACCCCCTCCCACCCCGACACCCCCTCACGGGACCTGCTGACCCGCCTGCTGACCCCTCTCCTGACCCCCCTACCACCCTCCCATTGTATGTTGCCACAGTGAGGGCTGAGGATTAGTTGCCAGGGAAACGGTAGCCACTCTTTTTGTTTTTCTTTATTTTTTTTAGATCTAGAGCGTGGCAGTGAGTTTCTGACTTTGTAGATTTTGTTTGAGAGCCAAAACTTTGTGTTATTAGCAAAAGGAATGTATGTGTGAGTGTGTGTGTGTGTGTGTGTGTGCATGTGTGTGTGTGTGTGTGTATGTGTAGTAGGGGGGTGGGGGGGTGGGGGGGAATAACCTTTGACCCTTGGATTCCTGTAGTCTCACCAGCAGCCTAATCACTCCCAGCAGAAATAATTGGAATACTAATTCACCCTACGTGCGCGCAAACACACACACACATACACACATACACACACACCGCCAGTTCAACTCAGTGTTTTAGTGTTCTTCATTAAGACATAAAAACTCCCACATTCCTGCCACGTCCAACACACACACACACACACACACACACATAAATAAGATAAAGACGGATTGACCCTGTACACTGTGGGTGATTTGTTCTGTTTGAACCAGGGGGAGGGTGAGCAGCAGGTAATTCATATTTTCCATCACATTTTTCTGATAAAGCATACTTACCAAGGATGATGTCGTCAACAATTTGAGATAACGAGAGGTATTCTGCTCGTTTTTATTGCCCCTCACATGGACCACTGACTTTACCACACAAAATCAGCATATGAATCACTGAGATTTCTTGAAATGTTTTTTTACATGACAGTTTTCATACTGCTGACTATTACTGACGGGGCTTACAACACATGTGGGTGAAATGCCAGCATTGATGTTGATGCTGTTCTATGGATTGAGAACAATTGATGTGTTCATAGTTGATTGACTTGATTAGCCTAAATAATAATGCTCAAAATCAGTTGTGGGGAAATGTGAAAATGTGTTGTGAAAATGTGGGTCACCTGAGAAAAATGTTTTCCGTTGT
Source organism: Centroberyx gerrardi (assembly GCF_048128805.1). Taxonomy (NCBI): domain Eukaryota; kingdom Metazoa; phylum Chordata; class Actinopteri; order Beryciformes; family Berycidae; genus Centroberyx; species Centroberyx gerrardi. The sequence continues at coordinate 15,492,423 of NC_136002.1, read as the reverse complement.
GAGCATATCTGTAACGGTGGGGGTCGCAGGCATGGTGCTACTAAACCAAAGCTGGCAGAACAATCCGTCACTGAGGTCAAAGTTCAACTCTAGGGTGTCTAAATACGAGCCCTGACACACACACACACACACACACACACACACAGACATGCACACATGTACATGCACACACACATATGCCCACATGCAGTTAACAGAAGGTAACAGAGGAGTGCCGAGCAGCTCTCTGGGTGCAGACTAAGTGGAGTCATTGAGGCTGGCTAGAACACACATACACACACACACACGCACACACACACTTGCTCGCACACACACACACTCACACACATACAAAATACAGCCAGCTGCCCCCAAATCCTACATCTTGGTTTCAGCTAATTATAAGGAGCGAGGGGAGGGGTTCTGACTGTGGGCAAACAAAGGGCTTTGGGAGGAGGTGAGAGGCAACGAGAGCTTTAGCCCAGATTAACAGGGTGCTAACAGGGGACCCATGTGCTCACATACACAGTCGCAGCACATGTGCACACACACATGTACAGACACACACGTCCACATGGTGGGCACACATTCTGTAAGGCGTATTCTGTAAGTTTTATGGTCGTTGGCACCATTACAATACTTACACTAAAAACCTCTTAGTTATAAGATACTCCATTGGGGTTAAAGTTGGCGATAAAGTAAGGGCAGTAGAGAAGTAGAGAGTAATTAAGTTAGATACAGTAGTTAGAAGGCAGAAAGGGAGAGATAGGAAAGAACGTTCTGCCATGATTTGATCCTAGGCCAACAGTAGCATAGTGTACATGCAGGTCCAGATGTAGGGAACTTAAAGGATAAGGCTGATGTTTTTTAATGCATTGCTTACCGTCAACAAATCCTATGAAAATAATAAAATCAGCAATGATTTTGTTTTGCCAACAAATCTCGTCCATGTAGCCGGTGCCCAATGCAGCCATGTCCCAGCAGCCATAGAACTCTAACCCATTGTATTAAAAAAACAATTAAAACACGTCACAGAGCCATGCCGTTGCTCTGGGCAACATATTTCATCATCACGATGCACCGGGCCGGCCGACTTTTTCCTCAAACAACTTAATAAGCCGGCTGTAAACACGTTTGCGATCTCAGGAAAGTAGTTCCATAGCACAGAAAATAGTCCCCGGCGTAATGAAGAATTTGTTCCCATTTGAATTTGATTTGGTAATAACTACAACAGCCTGACTTTTCGTGGTAACAGTTAGCGATTTTTAAAATTGAAACTATGTCTTTGTGAGCTGTATTTCAAGGTTTTTAGCTTACAATTGGAGCCAATGACTTCCAGGTTGAAGGCTAAAAACGATACGTGGGAAGTCAGAAAGTAACGGGAGTAGAGCAAACGCATTGTTGATTTTGTTATTTTCATAGGATTTGTTGACGGTAAGCAATGCATTAAAAAACACCAGCCTTATCATTTAAAACCACTTAACCATCTGTGGGCACAAGGGTTAAGTTTAGCATGTTTAACTTTTTGTTGTAGGTGAAAATTCGGATGAGTCCTGATTTTATGTCTCTGACAACCTGCATTTAGATACAGGTTTGTTCTCTCATTTAATTGAGAAGAGTTTTTGTGAGCAATGGTTTAGTTTTAAAAAGGATGCAGGTGGATATTGTGCTTAAATCTGCTGAATTCATTGTTACTGACAGAGAGGATTGTTGAAGGAAAATACCAACTTCTTCAGTTCAAAGGCAAATAAGCTCTTTGATCAACTTATTATGAGACAAGAAGATTAGTGGCATTTTCAGCGCTGTGTGTTTGGTATTTATGTTGTTTGCTCAACATTGCACTGCTGGACAACTTTGCAATATCTCAAAAGCAGATTAGCTCATTACATTCTGAATACAACAAGGTGGAACAGCGAAAAATCTCATTACACAATAACAACTTGATATTTCTTTATATGAAACCAGTTTGCAATATAGGCAACGATTGAAGGTGAGGACAGGACCAAACATTGACAATCATACCAGAAATGAATTAACAGCTTGAACAAATGAAGGGGACAAAGCAGAAATGGGGCAATGATTGACTGTGTGACAGAGGAGAGAGACAAAGAGATCGAGTTACACCTCAGAGAGGACTGTAGTGGCTGCAGTGGAGGATCCATAGACAAAGACCAGGGCATGGGAGAAAAAGACAGAGAGGGAACAGAGGAGAGTGGCTGGGCAACTGTGTAACTGAATTTTCAGTCAACATAGACATACAGTATGTAGTATACACACACACACCAACACACACAATAATTTTGGTCCCATATATGGCATCTGGTGTTTTCTTTACACACTTCTACAGTGAAATGATTTGAGTCGTGCAAGACACTAAATGAGATTTTTCAGAAATGTATTTAGATTATCAGATCGATAGCAGCAAGATATGATCACTGCAACACACTGAGTGTGTGTGTGTGTGAGTGTGTGTGTGCCTGTGTGCGTGAGAGAGAGGAGAGAAAGAGGAGATGTTGCAATCTCTCAAGTACACATGCTCATTTCAGTAAAAAACAAAACAAAACACCTGGCATGCTCTCTCGTTGTTCCACAGTCACTTCAAACAACACAAATCTCTTCTTTTTTCATCCTTGAGCCCCACAGCCTGACCCCGTCTCATCCCTACATTCCTCCTATCATCATCTGGGACGGCTCTCACACTCTGTCCATTCCTTGGCAAAACCAAGGAAAAGTGGAAGAAGGAAAAAGAAATAAAATAAAGCAAGAGGTGAAGAGGTTATGGTTATCCACTGGTAGGGGTCAGAGGTTAAGGCCAGGCTGCATCCTGTCAACAGAGCTGAGAGAGCCACAGTTTTGTGGACAGTGTAGGATATTCATCTTCCTCAGGATTTAAATCATTTTCTTTTATAACACATACAGGAAATAAATAAATAAATAAATTCATTAATAAATAAAAAGCTCAGCAGCCAATCCAGCCATCAGCAATTGCTGTAAACACTGCGCATTGCAAAATGCGTTACACAAGAACGAACAAACAAATGAACAAACAAATGACCAAATGAATGAATGAAAGCACAAATAAGCCCGGCTCCTATAGAGGTGCTCCTCCCGAGGTCTAACAAAAGGACTGGAATATAATTTTTCAAAGAGATGGTTTTAAGAGATGTTTTTAATGCCCTTTAAAGCATTGCTAAGAAACTTCTGCTTCTGATATCTTAAAAAAAAAAAAAAAAAAACACTGGTGTGCTTTACTTGACTGAAAGGACTTGCATGGTAGGGTAAACCAGAAACTCGAAGGCCAGTATAACCTGAGATACATTACATCCAACAGAGCTGGTCTGGCCCTTGAAGGCCATTCCTGCTGTATCTTGATGTTTTCTAAGTTGTTTGTTGCTGCCTTCTTTTCGGGTCACCCTTTAAAAAAAGTTATTTTGTTTTTATCTCGGTGGGACTGGTTTAAAAGAAGGATAAACAAAGAAAGAGATTCTCCTGAAATGAACACATGGATAACAGCTGAGATGGAAGGAGGTAGTGTTAGATTAGATAGAAGACTGCAGGAACTGAGCTAATGCACCTCCACTGACAAGAGCTGTCAAAGACAAAGGAGAGACAGAGGGATGGGGGAAGAAAGATGGATGTGGAGGGGGAGGAGAAAGAAAGAGATGATGATGGGGAGGAGGTACAGAGACACCAAGAGGATTCACTTCTCTCATCCAAGTGTTTATTTCTCACTCTGTCGTTTTTTTGTAATAGGAACAAGCACGGACACACTCAGGCATGCAATCACGTAGTCATGAAAGCACACATAAACTTTCACAGAGGAGGCGAGAGAGAGAGAGAGAGAGAGAGAGAGAGAGAGAGAGAGAGAGAGAGAGAGAGAGAGAGAGAGAGATCCAAGTCATCTAGATCACCCATTTAGTTGCAGCTTTTTGTGCCTTTTAAGGTAGATCAGATTCCACCGCTGCAGAACTGGACACCCATTGAAGGTTTTCTACCTGAGTGAAAGAGAGAGAGAGGGAGAGCGAGAGCAGGAGAGAGAGGGAGAAAGAGTGACGTAGAGAGAGCTAGAGGCAGAGACAGAGAGAGTGAGAAAGAGAAAAAGAGAAGAGAAAGAGGGAGATGTACCACAAGAGGGCCTGTGTCTGCCATAGAGACAGGACACACACACACATATACACACACACACTAAAGTCTCTCAGCAATGCGGGGGCTTTTCTCATCAAACACATGTAATGCCTGCTGAACAAAAGGCCCGACTAATCAACTCAGAGGGTGGTGTCCCTGTGTGTAGGGTCTGATCCAGGCCTACTAATAGAGACAGAGTGCCAGGAATCAGTGGATTAGCATGACAAAGACCTCCTCTGATCCTCGCAGAAAGACTAGATAGGAAAGGAGTAATCCTCAAACAGCTCACATTAAACCCGGCTGGGCTTTTTAAAAGCATGTACCATTTGCGTTTACCATGTATCTGCAACACTGGGAGTTCAATTGTGGCACATGGCCTTTGTGACATCATAAAGACTTTTTCCCTGCCTTGTTCCACAGTGTATTCCACATCTATTAAATACAGGGAACATGCCCCCCAAAAATAAACTTAATAAAACTAACACAAGAAAAAGTTAATAGAGAACAATGCTTGCAGTTGCTAAACAAATTTGCTGGCTTTTGATACATCACCAGTACAGATTGTACACTCTCAGAAAGGATCTGTCATTTTCACTACATCAATATTTCTACATAGGAAGATCACGCCGTACACAACATGCAATATCAAGTTTGTTGTGTTTAGTTTATCTTTACCATCTTCAGAAGGCTGGTTTTGTTTGAGAAACTCAAAAACAATTATGTTGGACAGGAAAGGAGGCTTGAAATACATCAAGTACTTCCAAAGCCAAAGCAACACAAACGGACGAATAAACTATTAAGACATGGATAAACACATCTGACTAATGGAAACAATACAAGATAAACACAAAAATGAAAGTGTGAAGACAACAAAAGCTCTCTGTGTCTCTTGTGTCTGTCGTCTTTATCTCGCTCTCTCTCTGGGACAGGACGCCTGCTCATTTCCCCCCCAGCAACTTTGTTTAAGGTTTCAACTTCCTGTCTGGACGCTGTCACTTCCTGTCGTTACGCACCATGGATCACTGCAGCACTCTGGGATATGAGGCAGAATGGCCTGCCTGGTTCAACGCGAGGACAAGCAGAAGAAGCCAGAGAGTGAGAGAAGATAGACAGAGAGAGACAGAGAGAGAAAGTGTGTGTGTGAGAGAGAGAGAGAGAGAGAGAGAGAGAGAGAGAGAGAGAAGGAGAGGGAGATGACAGAAAGAAAGGCAGAGGTCTGCTTTTATTGGACCGTTTCTGGAAGCAACAAATGTTCCGTTAACTTTACAGGGGAAAATCCTCCCACAAAGATTTTTACAGTGTCCAGGAGGAGAGGAGAGGAGAGGAGAGGAGAGGAAAGGTAAGGAAAGGAAAGGAAAGGAAAGGAAAGGAAGGGAAAGGAAAGGAGATTTGAGGAGCTGAACAGACAAGAGGAATGATTTTTCTTGTTTTGTCATCTTCAGTAAAATATAACAGTACAATAAAACCACTGCACGAATTAGACTTTGCAGAGCCAAACACAACAGAACTTGAACGGATAAAGCAGGAAATCCCATTCAAATCTGTCCATAGGCCATTTGGCTGGCACACTTCCGATGGCTGTCAGAGAATGTTTCATCATTATGTCATGGAAATTAGCATTGGTCCAGTGCATGACTCTCAGAGCGCTGATTTGTTACCATAACAAAGAAGTCATTTGGCTAAACATTCCACTGTTGCAAGCTTTCCATGTTGCATAGCTGGGTGGCCTAGTGGTTACAGAGACTATCTTGTAATGGGATGGTCCAATCCCCCCATGACCCCAAGTGTCCGTCCTGCAGAAGTGTCCCTAGGCAAGACACCGACGCCCTACCAGCTGCAGATAATAATGTTTATTAGTGCAGGTAATAATCTGCAGCCGAAGCAATACCTTGCTGTGGAGCGGAGGCAGGCAAAGAGACAATTTTCCCCTCAGGGATCAATAAAAAAAAAAGTCTAATTTTCATGCACTGTCCACACATGAAACATGGCTCGTGACAACATATGAAAACACTGCAACAGTCATAAAGCAGTACCAAGAGTTTCCCATAATACACTGGGTAGCATCATTGTTGTTCACCCAAGTTCTATGGTCCCCCCCCCCCTCTCTTTCACACACACACACACACACACACATATACACACATACACATGCACGCACACACGCACGCACGCACACACGCACACTCCATCCCTTCAAAGGTCCAGGGAACAGGTGTGTTGCTCTCTCCCTTCTTCCTCCCTCCCTCTCTTTCTCCCTTTCCTTATTCCTCCAGTGGCCAATTCCCCAGGGGACAGGTGTGTCACCCCCTCTGACCCCCCCCCTCCGTTTCTGTCTTTCCACCCCTCCCTGGCGCCAAAGGGACAGGTGTGGGGTGTACTGGCCTCGCAGCGACCTCCTTACCTGGGGGGGGGAGTGCCGAGTTTTAGCCAGTTCCCCCCCCTCCTCCCCTCATTCCTTACCTCCCTCCGCCTACCCTTTCCTTCCACCTGCTCCAGCCCCCACCTGCCCCTTAGGTAAGCCCCGGGAGGGAGCTGGGATCTGGGGGGGGGGGGGGTAACGGGGGGTGGTGGTAGGCGGGGATTGGTGCAGGAGATGGAGATGGAGGGAAATAGCAGTGAGGGGGGTCGGGGGATAATGAGAGAGGGAGAGAGAGAGATAGGACAAAATGCGAGAGAGTCACACATCTCACAGCGGGTGAATAAGAGAATGAGAGGGCCTGAGTGTGTGTGTGTGTGTGTGTGTGTGTGTGTGAGTGAATGAGAGAGTGAATAGTCAGAGAGAGCGAGACAGACATGTGATACGCCACAGCCCACCAGTTCTCTTTGTTCCTCCTCTCTAGTGACTGACAGACAGGACAATAGCACCGGGCACTGCTCCTTCTCCTTCTATCGCTCCTCCCCTCTCTTTCTCTGCATTCTCCCCTTCCCTCGCTCGCCGTCTCCATTCATCTCCGTGCCTCAGCCGCTCAGACATTGGCCTGCAGTTCCGAACAAAGCCAACAAATCGTTATAAGTGTATTTTGGTCTGTTGACGGAAAAGTCATGTGCTTTGGTCATTCCATGCTTGGGTAATTTTTTCTTTAAGCTTTGACTCATGCCTTGTTGCCTGGAGGAAACTTAGAGCAAAAGTGTGTGAGAAATGGGTGATGATTTGAAATGTAAATAAAGCAAATGAAGCATGAAAAAGGCTGCAGGACTGACATGCAGCATAGGGAGCACTGAGACGGACAGGGTGAAAAAATGCATTTTGAAAAAAATACTTGAACTCTATGAGACACATTCAAACAGTCTGTGTGTGAGTGTGTGTGTGTGTGTGTGCATGCGTGCGTGTGTGTGTGCATGTGTGCATTTTCCAAGGCAAACAGCTGACAACCCATCACCTGCTCTTTCGTTCCCTCTATCTTTCCCACTTTACATAAATATCCTCAGACACCTGCTGGTCACTCTTTCCCTCCCCTATATTTATCTTTCTCATTCTTGCTCTATTTCTCTCCTCTGTCTCTCTCCTCTCCTCTCTCCATCTCTCTGGGTTTGTCTGCATCTCTCTTTTTTCTCTTCCTCTCTCCCTCTTCGTATTTCTCTCTCCCTTTCTCTCTGTCTCTGAACTCTTCACCCCATAGTTGCACTTCTGACTCCGTCTCTGCTTTGTTTCCCCATGCCGAGCACACAAAGACACATTCACACACACACACACACACCTGCCCTGTCTTCACACACACACACACATATTAGCCTATGGTAGTAGCCTGCTTCTCTGTCGCCTTAATGGAGGTTAGTCCGACCTTATGAATGTAACAATAATTCAAATGCATTGTCTAGCGGGCCAAAAATAAATCAAAATATGAAACATGTTATAAAACGAGATATATAGCCCTCTGGAATGAAACGCTTTAAATACTGGAAAGGGAATACTGTGTAGGGAGTGGAAGGCAAGGTAAGGAAGGGCCCCTTTCCCCACTAACACTCCAGAGACCTATCCATTGTCCAGCCAACATCCTCTTTGTGTGTGTGTGTGTGTGTGTGTGTGTGTGCGTGTGTAACAGGATGTCCCTGACATCTCTGAAAAGGAACTTTACCCCCCTCTACGCCCCACACACCCATTCCTGTGCATTGTTTCCTAAAGAGGAGCAAGAGGGAGAGAGACAAGGAGTTTACGTGTGTGTGTGTGTGTGTGTGTGTGAGAGAGAGAGAGAGAGAGAATAACAGAGCGAGGTATTAAATAGGTGTGTGTATAAAAGAGAAAGAGACAGAGAGCACATGGAAGATATTGTTGTAAGATAGAATGCGCGCGAGAGAGATATTCTAAGAAAGAGAGAGAGAGAGAGAGAGCCAGACAGGCAGACAGAGGGGGGGGAAGCATGCAGAGATGACAAAGGGGCTGAAAGGAGGAGAGGAGAGATGGAGGGATAATGGATGATAATGTGAGAAACAGGAGAGGAGCCAGTGAAAGAGATTATCTGATCTGACTGCACCCCATACAGCGAGGACACAGTGAGGACACACATCGCATACACACACACACACATAGACACACTCATGCCAAACAGGAGAAGAGAAGAGAGAGAGACAGAGAACGAGAGAGTTAGAAAGGCTCAGCAAGGCTCAAGTAAAGAGAGAGGGATTTTTTTTCCCCTTCCAACATTTCCTTTCCCTTTGCTCTCTAACGCCATGCTTTCCATGCTGCTAAACTACGGGTCAGGACCTGAAGTAGGTGACGAGCCTATTTCTTGTCAGCATACTGTCAACAACACCAGTACGTATGCATTAACCTCGTTCTGAGGGCATGAGACTATTTCTCACATTTGGGACCCAGGCTGAATGTCTTTTAGAGCCCATGACCTATTGCCTGCGACACCCAGTCTATCCACATCTTACTGAATAATGCATAAAGAGGGGAAGCCACTGTGGAAGGAAACGCCTAGTAAAAGTTGAGTATGGCGAGGATATATCTGCACCAGAACGAGATTTATCATAACAAAGCTCCCTGCAATGTCCAAAGGAAATGAGTACAGTGGAAAACAATTGGGTGTTTAGTGGCCATTTTGTCAAGATGATCAATTTCCATAACACATTACATATACACACCTCACACACAATGAGTTGGAAGAAGTTATTCACATGAGTCGGATGGAGTCTGGAGCGCACAAACACAGTGAGTAACTGGCTGTGTCTCCATCAGAGTAAAGACGAGACAAAGGGAAAGCAGGTGGTGACATTGTAAACAAACTTCTCTGTAGAGGCTTGGATTGGATTCATACTGCCAATACTATGGAGCCTGGAAACTGAATTTGTCTTGCTTCTATAAATGTCACCTCCTCTCTTTCATCTCTCCATTGTGGATTTACCTAAATACTATTTTTCTACTGAGGTATTGCCATTTTTCTAGTGTATTTGTCTATTGCCTTTACTGCATTTTTCAATTGCCTTGTATTTTATCACTATTGCTATATTTGACGATGTATGCTTTGTGGTAGACCTTCTGACATAGACTAGTAGATTGCTCTCTCCTCCAATGACAGCTAAGTACTCGATGGGTGGAGTGTATTTAACTGTGCTGGCGGCCTTTGTCTCTTCTCGACTGATGAAGACACAGCCAGTGTTGAAACATCAGTTATTGTGTCTGCACAATAAATGTGCCAAGTTCATCTGTGTGCTCCAGACTTCGCCCTTCTCTGCATCAGCCGTAGGCGCCGGATTTGTTCACACAAGTGTTTCACCATTAGTGCCTAAAATGACTTCACTTGAGTTTTGATGTGACCTTATCTAATTGTTGTTTCATGGGCCTTCAATGGCTGGTTGACACTTCTTCATGGGCCAAGAGGAAGACGCTATTTCTCCCAATTCATTTTCAGACTTACAGAAAATACATTATATTTAAAATATAAAGAAATAAAAAAAGTGTCACACTGTCACACAATCAGCTCTCTGTGTTGGCCATAGTGTCACATAATAAGGTCACATCCAGGCTCCCGTCAGCACAACTGTCTGTCTGCCTGCCTGTCTGCCTGTCTGGCTGGCAGGCTGCCTGTATGTCTCTCTGTGTGACTGTTGCTCTGTCTGGCTGTGTGGGTGGCTGTGTGGTCGTCCGACTGCCTGTCTGCCTGTCTGTCTGTCTCACTGTCTATATTTGCTTCTATTGGCTAGAACCTACTGTATGCATTTGTCTGCCTACACATCTTTGATTGTGATTTTGTGTCTGTATGTATTTGCATGTTTGAATCTAGACGTTGCACCAAGTGCATCTCTCCACAAACTATGGCTGTAATGAGAGACAATAGAGATAGTAACCTCTTGTCTGAATGTACGTGCGTGTGGATCTTCATGTTTGTGAATGTGTGTATGTATGTGAGTTTGTATATGCGTGTGTGTGTGCACGTGTTCTGTGCTACCACTGTCCTCTGTGTAATGTGCTTGCATGCAGTATCAGGCTCCATGTTGACGCCCTGAGTCCCCTCTGGAAAACTCCCTCCATTCAGCTGGACTGGAACAGGCTTCCCAAATCCAACTATGTGTTAAAGATCAGATTCTCAGAAACTATTTTTATTTGAGATTAGTTAGATTAGTTTTACAGGATTTTACCTTTGGGAAAGAGTTCTTCATGGGAGAGTCTCATTGAATCGTTTCAGATTTGAGGAATAATGTGAATTCAGATTTTTTTTTTCACTGTAATTCTATGGGCTGAGATGACTATGGAGCTTTTGCGAAACTTGTCCCAGAGGAACAGGGGGCAGAGGTTGGCTAAAATAGGGACATGCCATCTTAATTTGACTGTGAGAACCTTTTTCCAGTGTGTGTGTGTGTGTATGTGTGTGTGTGTGTGTGTGTGTGTGTGTGTGCGTGTTGCTGAGTGCATTTTTTTTGTGTGTGAAAGTGGGTGTCTATGTATGTGTGTGGGCTGTGTGTGTGTGTGTGTGTGTGTGTGTGTGTGTGTGTGTGTGTGTGTGTGTGTGTGTGTGTGCTTAATCCATAGATAATGAGGGATGTGTATGATATTTCTTGGGCTTTAGCCTTGATGACAGAAGCGCTTTTCCATAAAACCGCCCTACCTCTCTCTCTCTCTCTCTCCATCTCTCTCTTTCCCACCTGTCTCTCTCTCCATCATTCTCCCTCCATTTTCTTCTACTGTCTCTCACTTGCTCTCCATCTCTCTTTCTAACTTGGTCTTTCTCTATTCTTTCCCTCCACCCTCTCTTTTGACTTCTCCCTTCTCTCTTCTCCCTCTCACACACACTCCCTCTCTCTCCTGCTGTACGTTTTTAGGCCTTGTATGTGCTGACAGCCCCAATGAGGTGGTCCAATGGCAGACATCTGAAAAATGTACCTGTGCAATTACTACCGCTCCCATATAGACACACACACACACACACACACATACACACACACACACACATGCAGCGTGGGAGAAAAAAATTCAAATTCCACGAAGGAGCAACTTGTATTTAGTGTTTCAACACTTAACACTTAGATGCACTAGAGTCTGACGCACCGGAGACGGTGTGTGTGTGTGTGTGTGTGTGTGTGTGTGTATGCTGCCAGAGAGAGACAGATGATTACCTATCAGTGTGATATGATACGCTGTCAGAAGAAAACGTCATGCACCTTAACTTATCCAAACAATTACACACACATGCTTGAACATCTACAAATGCGCTCACACGCCTACTGTTGGCACTGGACGATGACTGATGAGTAGTTTGTGTTGCTATGACAACACAAGATACAGAGAAAAAAGAATCCCATAGCATATCACTGTGGGAGCCAGGAGACTTCCATATCACTAATGTGCGTTCTCATTTCAAGTTAATGCATTACATATACAGTACATGCTCTGTGTATGTCAGTTATAGGATGTGTGTGATTGGGAACACACCAGAGAGACGCCTGCAACCCATTTTCAAACAGGTGAATACTTGTATCTCTTGGAAACGAGAAAGAGGATCAAACAATCCTGAATACAACCGAGACAATACACAGCATGCATTTTGTACAGTATGAATATGTTATTGAAGTATTGTGTTCCTGTGTGTGTGTATGTGTGTGTGTGAGAGAGAGAGAGCGAGCGAGCGAGCGAGAGAGAGAGAGAGAGAGAGAGAGAGAGAGAGAGAGAGAGAGAGGATATAATATCCAGCCTTTTAGGAAGACCCATTGTCTCTCAGGAAGGTTTGTAGTGTCAACCATGACAAAATAACGGAATAGGGGACATCCCGACGGAAATGTGTGTATGGGTGTGTGTGTGTGTGTGTGTGTGAGAGAGAGAGAGAGAGAGAGAGAGAGAGAGAGCGAGAGAGAGTGTAAGACAGAGAAAAAGAAAGAGGGAGAGAGAGAGAGAGAGAGAGAGAGAGAGAGAGAGAAAGAGAGCGAGAGAGAGAGAGGGAGATAGAGAGAGAGGATATAATATCCAGCCTTTTAGGAAGATCCATTGTCTCTCAGGAAGGTTTGTTTTGTCAACCATGCCAAAATAATGGAATAGGGGACATCCCAACGGAAGTGTGTGTGTGTGTGTGTGTGTGTGTGTGTGTGTGTGTGTGTGTGCGTGTGCGTGCGTGTGTGCGTGTTTATGCACCTCACCCAGACACCAACAGCCTCCTTTGCATCCATTGTTCCTGCAGCTCAGGAGTTAGGTCAATAGTATCTGCATGTGTGCGTGTGTGTGTGTGTGTGTGTGTGTGTGTGTGTGTGTGTGTGTGTGCGTGTGTGTGTGTGTGAGTATGTGTGCGTGTGTGTGTGTGTGTGTGTGTGTGTTCCCCACCCAGTTAGGAAGCTGGTGAGATCAGATTGACCAATAAATTTCTATTACTGTTATGTACAAAAAACAACAAAACACTATAAAGCATAAAAAAATATACTTCTTCTCTGTGTGTGTGTGTGTGTGTGTGCGTAATAAACACATGCTTGCACACCTACAAACTAAGCTCTTATGACATTTGATCCAACCCTGTAGAAAGTGAATATGAATATGAATATGAATAAGGCTGTCCTAAACTAGCTCCCAACATATTAGTCCCTTTAAACCTGTAACTGTCATAAATTGTAATAATATAATAATAATAATGTAATAACTAGGGCTGTCAGCGTTAACGCAGTAATGCATGCAATTCATATTTTTTAAGCACAATTCACCGTGTTTCTATATATGATGGAGAAGGTGGACTGCTTTGGATGCGGACATCATTCCCCGAAGTTTCGTCAAAATCTGATCTGTGGCTTCCGAGATATTGTGTGACAGATGTACAGATTTCATCGTGGGGGACAGTTATATTCCACAACTGTTGCAGCTGAATGGATTAATAGACTCCACTAAAAGCAGCTCAACAATTCCACCCAAACAAATTGTTTCACAAATGTTGGCACAGACAGACAGACAGACAGACAGACAGACAGACAGACAGACAGACAGACAGACAGACAGACAGACAGACAGACAGACAGACAGACAGATAGATAGATAGATAGATAGATAGATAGATAGATAGATAGATAATCAAACACCAGAAAGAAATAGTAATTTGTTGCACAACTTTTAGAGTGAAATGGTTGTTTTCAGCCATTTCAGTGAAAGTGCGTCCTACAGAGCCATAGAAAACATTCTCTAGAGCTGTGAGGTATGCAAAGTCCCTCCTTCCACGACAATGGCACCAGAGGAGCACCGAGCCGTTTTAATTGCCCGAAGCACTCCATCTATCCTCTAACCCTTTAGACTGCCATATCCACCATTTTAATCAGCACTCTCATTCACTCTTTTCACTCCGACGCCCGGCCTTTTACTCTCCCTCTCTCCCTCTCTCTTCCTCTCCCTCACTCTGTCCCTCTCCCATTCTCTCGCTCTCACTCTCGCTCCCCCTCTTCTTTCTGTCCTTCTCCCTCTCTCTTAACTAGCTCTCTAATTCTTTTGGCTTTTATGCCTTTATTCCATTCAGCCTCTCCTGTGAAACCAGCTAACTAATTCATCTCCAGACAAATTGCCAATCAGCCGTGGACAAAGAGAAGAAGAGAAAAGAGACTGGTCCTCAATAGAGCTGATCGCTGTTTTACTAAACGGTCCTTCAGGGGAGGAGGTTAGGGGGAGGGGGAGAGTGTGTGTGTGTGTGTGTGTGTTTGTCCATGTGTCTAAGGGGAGTGTATAATTTTGGTTTGTGGGGGTATTTGTGCATGTCAGTAGGGGGTATATGTGTGTGTGTATGTGCGTGTGTGTGTGTTTGTTCATTAAGCCGGTGTGTGTCCTCACCAACCCCCTCCCCCCCCGCCAGGGTTCACCACTTTCTGTGTGCAGAGGTTAACGACCTTGCCGTCCAATCACATTCTCCTGTCAGGGCCCCGTCGCCAACAGCAACAGGTGGTCTGGCCAATTGGTATCCTGCAGAGCGGAAAAGTAGAGGGAGAAAGAGATGGAAGGATGAAGGATGGAAACAGAGTGAATGGGGAGTGGATTGGATCATGAGAGGAGAGGAAAAGAAAGCCCAGTTTCTCAAAATAATTTACACTGAGATCACTTTCATCCACTGGCTTGTCTACAGTATTGTTTCCTAAACTTTGTCAGCCATGGACCCGAATGAGAAACACCCAAATGGGAGGCAGGCTCATTTTGGGAACCCCACCCTAGAGCAGTGGAAGAGCTGTCTATCTAAAAGAGTTATAGACCCTCATATTAAAGGTAAGGTCAATATATAGATACATAGATAGATGTACAAAACATTTGGTGCTAGTGTTTCTCAAAATTGAGACCACATTTCCACCCTGTTGCTTCCTGCTGCAAAGAGCTTCTTCGTTCAACGTTTTTCTCTTTTACTTTACTAAAGAGGATAAGCTTGTTGGAAGTGATTTTTCCATCTGCCTTTCACTCGTTCCACCATCTGCCATTGAGAGAAACTTTGACTGGAAAATCAGGATTCCTTTCCCTGTTTTGTGCCGTAAAACAATCTCCATTTGTGCTGTAAAGCAACCTAGCAGATTTCCGACTTGGTGGCACACAATGTGAAATGCATTGTAGAGGCTGCCAATCTAAGCAATGGTCTCATTTGTGTATGATAATTAATGTCTAAAAAATAATGTGGATTTATTGAGATGTATTGATGTTAAAATGCTACATCTACAATATTTAGTCCAATTATATAAATGTGAAATGTTTCACTATTCCAGGCTGGGCTCGCCAAAGCGATCTTGATGCTTAGAGGAGAAAATTAACCCCCTAAAGTCAAAAAGTGAATCCGTTTCTCAGAAACCCACAAGGAAAACATTCCTAAACTGGTATTTGAACTACAGTATGTATTGATTAGAGAGGATATTTACAGGCATGTAATTTAGAGCTGGCTGCTGATGTAATTTCCGCTTTTATATTGAATTGTCTCAGTGACATGACATAGTTTCCTAATCTTATCTAAATCTCTGCATATTTTAACCTTGAAACCCTCTCTTGCATAATACTGACAGAGAGAAGTTACGGGTGAAAAGCTGAGGAAGGGGACAAGTCACAGAGCAGCGTAGGAAGGATATGTGAAAGAGGATGAAAGGAAGGAGGGGGGAGAGGAGAAGGGGAAATAGGGGTGGAGTAGTGACAAGTTTAATAGCTGTAGTCTGGCTAAGTGCAGTTAATGATCAGAACTCTCTCTCCCTCCCTCTCGCTCTCTCTAACCACTAATTAACCAGCTAACAGACTCATAAAAAGAAGAAGGGAAAGACAAAAGAGGAAGGAGAAAGGCGGCATTAGTCTAAGGCTGAGCGCCCCAGTCTCATTAGATAGAAAGAGAGAGAGAGTGAGAGACAGAGAAAGACAGAGGGAGAGAGAGCGAGCTCCAGCATCTGTTTGATCATTAACTCACTTAGCCAGACGACGGCTATAAAACTCGTCACCGCCCCTCTCTGTTCAACTCTGTGTAATCACAACTCACAATTATAGACCTCTTTCATATTTATCTGCCCTCGTCTTCCATTCATTTTCCCTGTCAGCCTGTCTAGCTTGTCTTTCTGCTTCAACAGAGAACATACTGTATACAATTCATATCGCAGTCAGTTTCTAGTTTCTATTCAGTCTATAATGACCACCCCCCCTACACACACACACACACACACACACACACACACACACCACCCCCCTCTGTCTCCTATACATGCACACAGATCTGATGGCTATAGGAGGAGGCAGGGTTGGGTTAAGTTTATCTCCGGCAGGAGTTTAGCACTCAC
The DNA here is from genome assembly GCF_048128805.1 of Centroberyx gerrardi. Classification (NCBI taxonomy): domain Eukaryota; kingdom Metazoa; phylum Chordata; class Actinopteri; order Beryciformes; family Berycidae; genus Centroberyx; species Centroberyx gerrardi. The sequence continues at coordinate 15,476,139 of NC_136002.1, read as the reverse complement.
TGTATATAATACAACAGACTGAACTGAATTATTGTACAATCAGTCCAGAAGGGAGGAGGAAACCTGTGCTTTTTACATGGACGCATATCACACACTGACAGACAGACAGGCACACACACACACACACACACACACACACACACACACACATTCCGGAAAGCCGTTATTCAACATCCCCACCAGAGGAATCTCAATGACACAAACCAGACAGGATAGAGAGAGAGGGAGAGAGAGAGAGAGAGAGAGAGAGAGAGAGAGAGAGAGAGGGAGAGAGAGAGCATTAGTATTTGCAGGGAGGAATAACAGAAGCACAGAGAAAGAGGTGCACCAGAGAAAAAGGAAAGGCAAAATGGGATCAGGCAGATGAGACAGAAAATGAAGGGATTTAAAAGGGAATAAGTTAATTACACAGAATTTAAGCAGGGAAATGAATAGTAAAATAAATTGCTAAATAAACGAATATAGAAAGAAAGAAAGAAAGAAAGAAAGAAAGAAAGAAAGAAAGAAAGAAAGAAAGAATGAAAGAGGTAAGGAAAGAGACAGAGGTGAGCGGACAAAACGAGAGGAAGGTCTTACTATAGATGACACGTAGAAAGTTATATAAGACAAAAAATTGGAATGAAAAAGAAAGGAGAAGCATGGAAAAGAGAAAGAAGAGGGCAAAGAGAGGGACTTGAGATGAGAAAAAGGAGAACGGAGCAAAAAGGGGAGGTGAAAGAGATAGGTGAGAAAGTTTAACCAGCTTGTTTAGAGAGAAAGTGAGAGATAGACAAAAATAAATAGAGTGAAGGGAGGGAGGCAAAGTAGAGAAAGACACAGAGAGAGATTGAGCAAGCGAGTAACAGAGAGAGAGAGAGAGAGGGGAAGGAAAGAGGGATTTGGGCCTGTTTCCCAATAGTGATTAAGTGTAGGAAACCAGGCAGACTGCATGTAGACCCCAGAGCCCCTGCTCTCACCATTAACCCCCTACTCACTCTATGTCTCTATGCATGTGTGTGTGTGTGTGTGTGTGTGTGTGTGTGTGTGTGTGTGTGTCTGTGTCTGTGTCTGTAGGTTGTCTGTATGGGACAGAGCACCCTCAGAGGAGCGATATAGCCCTCTTTCTTTCACCCCGCCCCCTTCACTCTGTCTGTCCCATTGTTAAAACTAAATCCACCCAAGATCAATATTCACATATGTTTTTCCTATCACCTTAAACTGTCCACTCTAGATTTGTGGCGAGATAGATTTGAGAAGTCTTTCCCGAAGATAGAAAAAACCGACTCAGTGATGCCATTGGGAGTTTCCCCATTGTCAGTGTCAACTTTGTGGATACTGTAGAACTCTGTGAAACACTGTGGCAGAAGATGGTGATGCAAAGAAGGAAAGATGAAGTGGAGAAATTGTACTTGTTGATGTACATAAATAGGGAGCACATTCAGTGTGGAAAGTATATCAACTGATGAGAATCTTTACAACTATAGAGGCTTTGCAGTTGCATCACAAATCTCCTATCAACCTCGTCTGGCACCATCATTAATTGGCTGTACACAAAAAATGTATAAATATATAACAGCCGGGTTAGAAAAAGAAGAATACGTGAAAAAGATCAGTCAGTTCAGTAATGTTATAAGTAAATTCATATGGTAGATTCGTTTCAAAATTTAGGTTACTCTGACACGCTAAACTAGTCACTACTCTACTAGCTTGACAAGACTCATCTTAGTTAATCTGAACAAACAGCTTTTTGGCATTGTTTGCTAGCTAACTAGCCAGCAGGCTACTTCAGGCAAGCAACTAATATTAATGTTCACAAGCAGCTACTAGCCTCTACTAGATATGTTAGCTAGTGCACAAATCAGATGTGTTTACAACAAGTCATGATGGTTTGCTGAGCAAATACAAGCTAGCTAACAAGCTGACAATATCTAAACACTAAATTAATCAGCTGCAGTGGGTTAGGGTTAATGATAGCTCTCCAGTCAGAAAAAACACAGAAATTAGACATTGTTGAAACAGCTACGTAGTTTGTTTAGAAATGCAATTAGCTGTTCACAGCCACTGTCATCCAAAAGGATCTCCCGATCTATCGCCGCCATGTTACATCACCTGAAAGCCTGCTATTATAGTGAACTTCAAAGAAAGTTATTCACTCTTAGGCCCATGAATTTTTGGAAATACAAAATTGCCACGTCCTGATTTTGTCGGGTTAGAGCCGTCCCAGGGTCAACAAGGACGGTGCTTGCCTTAAATCTGCTCAGCCAATCCCAAACTTCATCATATGCCATCACTACCTGTGCACGGTTTTATGTTTTTATCGTTACGCCCTCTTCCTCTGCGTTTTTTAAAATCACATCTTTGCATAGGCGTAATCGGCTGGGGGAACGCGTCCCCCCCAATGTTCAAAGTAGGCAAACTTGTCCCCCCCAATAAAATTGACGGTTTACATGCGACGTCTTTTGTGCGCGCAAATCCATTATTTTCAATGTGGGCGCGCTGAAAAGCGAGAGCGGCACGGTTGCGGACATCGAAACCACATATGTCATCAATCACCAAGCACGCCAATGATATCCCAACCTCATCCCAAACTGGACTCTGCCTTGTGTTTGATACCTTATAATGTAATAAAAGATATCTTAAATTAGCATTTTGACTAGTCATAATGTAATAAAAGATATCTTAAATTAGCATTTTGACTAGTCACAATGTAATAAAAGATATCTTCAATTAGCATTTCGACTGGTCATAATGAAATGAGAAATATCTTAAATTAGCATTTTGACAGGTCATAATGTAATTAGAGATATCTTAAATTAGCATTCGGTTGGTCATAATGTAATGAGAGATATCTTAAATGCTAATTTACAATATCTCTCATTACATTATGACTAGCCAAAATGCTACTTTAAGATATTTAACATCATCATACTATAAAGCAAGGAATCTCTGTCTGTGTGTGTATGTGTGTGTGTGTGTGTGTGTGTGTATGTGTCCTTCGCATATCTCGAGAACCGTTCGTCCGATCGACTTCACACTTGGCGGGTGTATTGCTGGGGACCCAAGGACGTGCAGTGTCGGATTTAGTGCAATTTGGACACGCATTAATAAACTTTGAATAAACAAGCGAACAGCGCTCTGTGCAGCAGCGGGGCGAACAGGCACTGCACTAGTCACACTATAAAGCGAGGAATCTCTGTCTGTGTGTCCTTCGCATATCTTGAGAACCGTTCGCCCGATCTACTTCACACTTGGCGGGTGTATTGCGGACGTGCAGTGTTGGATTGGACACGCGACACGTTCAATATTAATAAACTTTGAATAAACAAGCGAACAGCGCTCTGTGCAGCAGCGGTGCGGTGCGGGGCGAACAGTGCTCTGTGCAGCAGCGGGGCTCAAAGCAAGAGACAGGAAGCGCAGTAGCAGCGGGGCGGGGCGAACAGCGCTCTGTGCAGCAGCGGGGCTCAAAGCAAGCGACTGGAAGCACAGTGTCGAGTGTGAAGTTGTTTGGATGAGCGGTTCTCGAGAAAGCTGCAAGCAGCAATACCGGAGGCCAAGCAATCGGCCCGTTCCGAACAGGCATGTTTTGAACGGGCACTGCACTAGTATCTGTAATGAGAACTACTGGAACTACCACTACTAGGCCTATACTGCTGCAGCAGCTGTAGTAGTAGCAGCAGCAGCAGCAGTGTTGTTGTTGCCACTACTGACTACGACCACCTGGCTTAACGGTACTGCTGCAGCAGCAGGAGCAGCAGCGGCAGCACCCACCGCATTCCCTGGAGCCCCTGGTAAAGGGCCTACAACCCTATAAGATAAGGCAGGGATACTAGCCACTATACTAACGAGGAGCACAAACTGTTGGGACTGGGTGGCGGGTTTGCTTCAGCGGGATGCAAACTGCGTCTCTTCATACCAACAACCAGCTCTTCAATGAACCGCCATCGCTAACCGCCAGACTACACCTTTGGAGCAGCTGGCAGGTTGGCTTCAGCGAGACGTGAACAGCGTCTCTTCGCACCAACCACCAGCTCTTCAAAGAATCGCGTTCGCTAGCCACCACGCCACCTGGTCCAAACTATCAAAAAAATAAAAAATAACAACTTAAAAAAGAAGCCGGCACAAGAGACGTGAGAGACACCACCAATATGTTGCTCCTGCTCCATCTCTTGGTGTTTCGTGCCGGTTTTGACAGGATTACGATCATTTGAAGGCTTGTTTTCACAGGGTCCTCATTTCTCTCAGAACTATTAACTTAATATAAGAGAGAGTTTCCAAACACGACCATCAAGCATCCAATAGCTACTGGTCTGAAATTAGGACAGTGTAAAAAGGTTCCCAAAGAGAGCCTCTTGCTGCAGTCCAAGCAACAGCTGTACCAGCTCCCAGGGGAGTATACCTTACCATGTTAAGGTATGAAGCTCAAGACCTCAAGCAGGGCTTTTTATGCCCTGAGCTGCTGCGACCAAACACATCAGAATTCTGATTGTGATGTCATCAGTGCAGCTGAGACAGGCTCTGATTGGTAGAGCAGAGTCCAGCTCCATCCAGTGATGTCATAATCAGTTAGAATGGTGAAGCAAAGCCATGTTCTGATTGGTGGAGGAGAAACAGTGGGCCAAGCTGCCGATTGAATGCCAAAAATTTGTTTGGATTGTTTTAAATGGTATTTAGCATGTTACGTAGAACTATTTGGAGTAGGCTTGTAGATGCATACATTTACAAGTCAAACTTTTCAAGACTAATGTACATAAAATAAGTCAAAATTGATGTGCAATTGGATGTCACATGCTTCTTAAGTGTGTGTGTGTGTGTGTGTGTGTGTGTGTGTGTGTGTGTGTGATATAGGCCTAAATGTTGTCTAACAGCCTTGAAACATAAACACGCCGCCAAGCCTCAACAACAACTCAGAGAAATCAGAGAAATTGTGTGACTGAGTTCAGAAAATAAATAAAAAATAATAAATGTATATGACTAGATTAGTTAAGCTAGTCCATTTTGTCCAACAAGGTCTATCTATTTGTGTGAAGAATTCCCTGTAAGTCTCCTTTTTCCGCGGCCGTCACACTCTGTCCTCCCTTTCTGATTGTCCTTCCCAATTGCGCAATCCTTATAAGCAGCTTGGATACGCTGGGCAAACGTAATAAGTTATTGTTTCACAATAATTTTTAATGTTACAAAGTAGCAGGTACCACTTATGGAACTGGTCTGGATTTCATACTTTTGTGTTGACCCAGGGACATCATGCCTAATGTTGACCCAGGGACATCGTGCCTAATGTTGACCCAGGGACATCATGTCTAATGTTGACCCAGGGACATCATGTAGGTGTGTTGACCCAGGGACATCATGTCTAATGTTGACCCAGGGACATCATGCCTAATGTTGACCCAGGGACATCATGTAGGTGTGTTGACCCAGGGACATCATGTCTAATGTTGACCCAGGGACATCATGCCTAATGTTGACCCAGGGACATCATGTCTAATGTTGACCCAGGGACATCATGCCTAATGTTGACCCAGGGACATCATGTAGGTGTGTTGACCCAGGGACATCATGTCTAATGTTGACCCAGGGACATCATGTAGGTGTGTTGACCCAGGGACATCATGTAGGTGTGTTGACCCAGGGACATCATGTAGGTGTGTTGACCCAGGGACATCATGTCTAATGTTGACCCAGGGACATCATGTCTAATGTTGACCCAGGGACATCACGCCTAATGTTTACCCAGGGACATCATGTAGGTGTGTTGACCCAGGGACATCATGTCTAATGTTGACCCAGGGACATCATGTCTAATGTTGACCCAGGGACATCATGCCTAATGTTGACCCAGGGACATCATGTAGGTGTGTTGACCCAGGGACATCATGTAGGTGTGTTGACCCAGGGACATCATGTCTAATGTTGACCCAGGGACATCATGTAGGTGTGTTGACCCAGGGACATCATGCCTAATGTTGACCCGGGGACATCACGCCTAATGTTGACCCGGGGACATCACGCCTAATGTTGACCCGGGGACATCACGCCTAATGTTGACCCGGGGACATCACGCCTAATGTTGACCCGGGGACATCACGCCTAATGTTGACCCGGGGACATCACGCCTAATGTTGACCCGGGGACCTCACGCCTAATGTTGACCCGGGGACATCACGTCTAATGTTGACCCGGAGACATCACGCCTAATGTTGACCCGGAGACATCACGCCTAATGTTGACCCGGGGACATCACGTCTAATGTTGACCCGGAGACATCACGTCTAATGTTGACCCGGGGACATCACGCCTAATGTTGACCCAGGGACATCACGCCTAATGTTGACCCAGGGACATCACGTCTAATGTTGACCCGGAGACATCATGTCTAATGTTGAGATAGTCGTGACATGTGAATTCAGTTTTAGGGTGGATTGTCCCTTTTAAGTCCAAGTGGACGCTTGCTGCAGGCTGAGGTTGAGGGTGAATGGAAGAAATGAAAAAAGTGTGAAATAAAATGACGGCAGCACCAACAGGATTGTTTAACCACCCACTGAAACCCTATGCTGTGTTTTCACTCCACTATAGCAACGGCTCTACTGCTCTTTCTCTGTCCTTCCTCCTCTGTCACACTGTCTCTCTCTTTTTTCTTCTCTCCCTCTTTTCTCTCTTGCTCTCTCATTATCTCCTGTCTCACAATATTCTCTTTATTTTTCTCTGTATTTCTCTGTATCTCTCTCTCAGAGTCTCTCTCTCTTGGAGGTACAGTGTAGCAGGTTCAACCTGTTAGCTGCATAGGCTTCACTGAATAACAAGAATAACAGCATAATCAGCACTGTTTGCTATATTCAGACATCTATCAGAGCATTTTCTAATCAAAAGCGCTGCCTCGCTCCCATAGGCCAGCATGCAACACCGACTTTATCTTGTTTTTCTTTCTTGCCATAGTTTTCTCTCTCTCTCTCTCTCTTCATTTTGGTCTTTTCTCTGTGTCGTCTCCCCATCTGTTTGTGTATTTATATTGCGCTTTCCAACTTCAAGTTTAAAGTTAGATATTGCCATCTGCGAGTGCACACTTTTAAACTCTCTCTTTCTCTCGCTGACATTTCTACCATTCCGCCATTCATTTTGCTGTGTCATTTATATGGCCTCCTTCCAAGTTATCCTCCCCTGTCCTTCTCTCCTGTGCTCTACACCTCCTTTGGAGAAACCTAAAACTCTAATTACCCTTCACTTTCACAGCTCTCCTTGTTTCTCCTCCTGAAAAGTGGAAAGACTTACACAAGGCCTTAAATGGATATTAAGTCTGTCATTTCTTTTTTTTTCCCTTCTGTTTTAGCAGCCCCAGCCAAGCTTACATCTCACACCAATCACAAATGTCATTACGGAAACACACACACACATACACAGACACACACACGCACACACACACACACACACACACACACACACGCACACACGATCCAGCCAAGCTTGCGTCTATCACTACTATTCACACAATGTCCAAACAAACATTCCTCACACTGAGTAGGTCTGTAACAGGACCAACAGTGAATGTGACAGGACCAACAGTGAGTGTGCGTGAGTGTGTGTGTGTATGTATTTGAGCTTGTGCCAACTTTAATGCAATGGAGGCACATATATGGCATGGTATGTGTTTGACCAGCCTGACAAATATGCCAAAATATCTACATTTCATGAGAAAACCACAGGACTCCACTACCCTTGCAATGTTTAACAAGTGTCACTCAGATTTCAGCCTTTACATATGGATGATGGAAGTTATAAATTTTGTCGTGTAGACAACGTCAGACACACACACACACACACACACACACGTGCGCACACACACAAATACATACCCCTTACTTTCTGTGGGTAAAAAGCACAAATCATGTGATGTTTATGAGCTGGCTTTGCTTCATGAAGGACAAGTGCAACAACACTGAATGTGACTGAGACGGGAGGGGGTTTCCTGGGATTTTGTCCAATCAGGAGGCAGGAAGCCAAACCCTTCCTTTCAAACACACACACACAAACACACACACGCACGCTCACACTTACACACGCACACTCACACACAGGGAAATAAGCAGCGTTGAAGCAGTGTGATTCTCCTAATCTTTCTTATACCGAGTCGTCTGTGCCTGGTTCCCATATTTACACACACACACACACACACACACACACACACACACACACTAACCAATATATGCCACACATTCTTACACATTCAGCCGCACATTGCCACAGCTTAGCTTCATTTGTCCGCTGTGAGGGAAAGCAGAACACCAAATAACATACAGCTAAGATGGCGATTATTGTGCTTTCTTAGAGTGTGTATTTTGTGGGCATGTGATCATAAAAACGTGTATGTGTGTGTGTGTGTGTGTATGTGTGTGTGTGTGTGTGTGTGTGTATGCATGCGTTTGTGTGTGTCTGCATGTGTGCATGCGTGCAGGCAACCATGCGAGTGTGTGTGTGTGTGTGTGTTGGGGGAAATGGGCTAATTTGTCTGTGTATCCTGACCATGTTCATATGGCGCTGCTGCTGTTGCTTTAATGAGGAACACATTTAGACTGATATTACTGCCACATGCCACGATGGTGGTTGTGTGTGTGTGTGTGTGTGTGTGTGCAGGCAGCGCTTTTAGAATAAAAACAGTATTTATACAGCACACACATACACACACATATACACTATTCTTTTACCACATTTATTTAAAGGAACTTTCTAATTGTTGAGATTGGGACTTAATGGATGAAAGATGGATGATGGAGAGATGGGTACTGGGAGGCTATAACATTAATATACGCTGAACACTACTGTTTAATCCATAGAGCCTGTAGTCTGTACAGTCCATAATGCAAGAAGAAGCGGAAGAAGCAGTTAGCAGTATGGGGGCTAAGGATAGTAGATGGGAGTTAGGGGATGAAACCAGAGAGGTCAATATGCTCTCAAGTGTTGTCTTCATTTTAGGGCTTTCGGATTCTATCCAGATCTCTTTTTTTCGCCTGTGATGGGATTTTTGGATCCTGTTTGCCAATCCTCCTGTTCTTAAAATAGATTAAATAAATAAATGAAAATATGTTGACAACAACCATGCTGCAGATGTTACGTTTTCACAAAGCCACAAAATGCTGGAATGAAGTATGGCTAGTGATTTTTTCCATTGCAGCTTCAAAACCCATGAGAATTCACCTCAACAAATAAAGAAATGCACAATAGAAGAGCTCCCAAAAGCAAAAATAGTCAATATTAGCACTGGATGTAGTTAAAAACAATAATTTTACACTCGTATTGATTTTCAAGTTAGAGTGAAAGGGGGCAGGATCCAGAATCCCATATTTGGGCCAAAAAATTATGTCACGCTTGAGAGGACAATTGATGTGAGTTGCCTGGTGATGAGGAGCCCATAGATTTTTTTTTTTTATTTACAAGAAGCCATTATGTTGAAAACCTGTCCAAGAAAACTTTGGTAGGGTTTCAAACAGTTGGAAAACATCAAACCTTTGGATTGTTCCACATCTGTGGAAGTGTTTCATCGAAAGGCCTGATGAAAAACCATGCATGAACTCAAGTAATTATATAAAAACAAATTGTTTCTAAAACATCTCCTGCGGGGACAAAATGGTTCCTTGCCAACCATTCATGACTGACAAACATTCATTCATGATCAAATAAGTGTAAAAGGGCCTTTATACTAAACCATTTCAAACCAAGAAAATAATACATAAAGGACCAAAAAGTGAAAACGTATCTGAATCACATCTGAAATAGAACCTATTAGGTTCAACCAATATTACAAAACGGTGCTAAATTCTGTATTTGTTAGATTGAGAAGAGTCTAGGGAGGTCAGTTGGGTTGATGTGTGAAGTCATTCGACCGCTGATAAAGAGCCCTCAGTCTGACACACACATAATGGATGGGTCAGATCGACTGACAAATCATTCACTGTCACTGCAGAACGAGAGAGGGAGGAAGGGAGGGAGATGGAAGGGGATGGAGGGGGGAGAAAAAGAGGAAGGAGGGGAGGGATGAGAGGGAAAGGAGGGAGGGAGGAATAGAAAACGGGGTAGGAAGGAGGGAGGGAATGAGGGAGAAAGAGAAGAAGTGAGAGAGAGTAAGAAAAGGGTGAATAGGCACATGGACAGACTGAAGGGAAGGAGAGAAGAAGGGGGAGGAAAAGAGAGAAACTGGGAGGGATGGAAGCTTTTTCTTTTTTTGTCTCAGAGGGAATGGACAGAATCAAACCAAGGGACAAGTGAAATAGTACAGACTTCACCCCAGGCCAGTTCACCCCAGGAGATATGAGGAGGGAGGGAAAGAGAGGAGGAAAAAAGGGAAGAACGAGAAGAGGAGAGCCAAGGGGAATGGAGGGAAGGATGAGAAGAAAGAGGAGGACAGAGTGCAAAATTAAAAGGTGGGAGAGGAGAAAAAGAGGATAAGAGTAGAGCTGAGAGAGGTGAGGTGCAAGGACAACAGAGGAGACGTGGGTTAACTCTTTCACTCCTGGAGAGGAGAGAGAGCATACAAGAGAGGAGGAGTCGAATGGAGTCAAGTCCAATAGAGGACGGGGGGGGATAAAGGGAAGGAGGGAGGAGAGGAGAAAATGAGGGAGAGGAGAGAGAGAGAGAGAGAGAGAGGGAGGGGGGTCGTCATTAAAGAGCTCTAATGACCTGCTGATTGACGAGGGGCCCAAACTCTGACCCCAAATTACTGCAGAGCCTGAGAACCAGTACTGTGCTGCGTGTGTGTGTGTGTGTGTGTGTGTGTGTGGGGAGGTGAAGCAGAAATTAGCCCTCCATTCCTATGCCTGCTCAACCTGCTGAAACACCCTGTAAAATATTCATTATGTAGTACACACACACACACACGCACACACACACACACACACACACACCGGCCGACAGCATTCGCACCTGTGAGTACCTCTGCCAATTCAGAATGCCATATTCTCTCATTAGTAAAAGTTAGTGCTCATTCATGTGATGGCACACACACACACACACACACACACAAACACACACACACGCACACACACACACACACACACGCACACACACACACATGCACACGCACACATGCAACCAGTAAGATACAGAAGCAGCCAAACATTTGTAGCCAAATGAAGACCAGATGAAGCAGCCATGAGACACTGCTGAAACACATGTTCACACACACCCACACACACACACAGCGACACACACCACACACACACACACACACACACACACACACACACACAGTCATAATGGCCATACTCATGCTTCATCTAGAGCTGTAACCACAGCTATTTCTCTGTCCATCTTACTATCTATCTTACTTACTTACTTAACTCTCTCTCTCTCTCACACACACACACACACACACACACACGCACACACACACACACACACACACAAGCAGACACAGCAGGAGCAGCAGCATTGGTCCTCCATTACAGGGTTGTAAAATAGAGAAATCTGTTTAGGCCTGGCTAACATGCAATAAAACTTTCTATTTTTCCACTGCCCCCCCCCCCCCCCCCGCCCCCCACCCACCGTCTATTTCCCTCTTTATGAGTAAACAAACACAGTCGCTCTTGTTGACAGATGCACTCACTCTGACTCTACTTAATAAATGCCACACACAGAAACAAAAACCTAAAAATCTTTCTGGATGCAAGATAAAACAAATACCAGGGAAAGAGAGAGAAAGAAAGAGGGGGAGAGGGAGGAAGACAGAGAATGTGCGTGTGTGTGTCCCTGTCTGTGTGTGTGTGTGTGTGTGTGTGTGTGTGTGTGTAATTGATAGGAGAATTTGGCCCACAGCACGCTATGACCTCATTGCTTGCCTGATTTCTCAGCGTTCACAGTTTTACACAAGCTCTAGATCAGGTTAACATAGAATGCTAGCGGGCACACACACACACACACACACACATACACACACACACACATACACACACATACGTACATATGCATATGCACCGCTCCACCAAGTCTTTTAACCGCTTAAGGAAGCTATTTTCCCTAGCTCAGACAAACCACAGACTAATTTGGGAGCACAATGCTGCGGCTGTTGACACATAAACACACGTTCACACACACTGACATGGCAGAAAGACACACACACACACAAACACACACACACACACATTCCTGCTGCAGAAACTCACAGGCCTAAGTACATCCAGACAATATCTTAAAACAACTATTACTTGTGGTGTGTGGTGTGGGATAAAGTGCTGAGAAGCGCTGACTATTACCTAAAACAAACATTGGGCAATGGTATGACAGATAGAACATGGGGACGACACACAAGAGGGGAGAAAAAGGGGAGGAAGGGAGGAGGACAAAAGAAGAAGATGAGGAAGAGGGAGAGGGAAAAGAAGAAGAAGAGAGAGAACAAGAACACAAACAAGAAGAACAGAAAAATAAGTGCCTTTTTTTCTGAATGAAAAGGAGCAAGAAACACAAGAAACATAAAAGAACAAGAACAACTACAACAGTCTGTACTCTGCTAGAGACAGAGAGAGTGAGAGGGGAAAGAAAGAGACAAAGAGTAGAGTAAATGAGAGTGAAAGAAGGAAAGATGGAGAGAGGGAGGAA
>NC_136002.1:15431081-15461081 GCF_048128805.1 Centroberyx gerrardi | reverse complement strand
CTTTTCTTTGCATATTTCAAGAAATGACTGTATATGTAGAGAAGCTGTTTTCATTATGTACAGAAAGGGTATCGATGGGCATAGAAAGGCATTATGACCATATTCTACATATTTACATTTTCTCTAACTCCTGGCATCTATAGATCTTAAAGAGAAAGAGAGACAGAGAGATAAAAATGACAGAATATAAATGACAGAATACAAAAAGGCATAGAGTGTGAAATACTGAGGGAGAGAGAAAAAAATGCAAACAAGAGAGGAGGCTGACCGTACCGACAGTAACCATTAGCAGTGAAGGAATGCTCCATGCTCCAGGGCTGCACCACAGGGAGCTGGCCTTGCCTCATCTGGCCTTGGCCCGGCTTCAGACTGGGAACGAGAATGGAAGAATGTTTGGAGCTGGACGCCATACGTACATGGTAGAACACACAGCCTGCATACACACACACACACACACACACACACACACACACACACACACACGCACAAACAGGCATATGTGCACAAACATACAGAAAAGTAGGCATATGCCCTCACAGATAGCATGCACACACGAGTATACATACACATTCTCCTTTTCTCTCTCTACCTCTCACCACAAACACACACACACACACACACACACACACTGTCACTATCACACACCAGTCAGAGAGCCAATGTGAGGTTATGCCTATAAGCCACAGCATTATAAAGTCCACTTAACTTAGCTGTTAACCGGGCAATAAAGTAACACACAAAAAATACTCTCACACACAAAAAAACAAGTGTATGTGCAGTGCCCAGAAACACACGTATGATTTTATACTTCCCTACAAACTGCCCCCCTCCACACACACACACACACACACACACACACACGCACACACACACACTTCCTTGTGGGTGGCTCTAAAACCCCCACTGGGCACGTGCGGAAAACTAATATTCTACCTCAAACCACTGCCTCTCTCTCTCTCTCCTGCTCTCCCTCTTTCAATAATCACTTCATTATGGATTTTCATGGTTGCCAACACTAAGTGGTACTCAACAGAGCCATGTTTCATCAAAATAGACCTTTGTGTAAATATAAACACCATTTCAAAATAATTTTATGGTTGGGTGCATTATTTCCATCCCTTATCAATCACTTGCATGCTGAGACACACTATGCCATTTGGCAAAACTGATTCCTTTTTTAGCCTACTAAACTATAAGCCTAGAACAGTGGTTTTCAATTCTTTTTTTTTACAGTTCCCACAAAATATTTTTTCAAATATTTTAAAACTGATTTAGAGCTGCTTTTAGAGCTGATTTTGCCAGCTAGGCTAGATTTAAGAAATACCTTTTATTCAGCTTATTTGGCATTGTAAGGACTTGAAAATGTGCCTGGTCCTAGGAGTCCGGTTAGGGTTTGAGTCAAAGACTTTCGTTGATGTTGCCTTCAGCGATGAGGAGGCGGGTGTTGTTGTGACTGGAGCATTTTCTCTCTGATTCGTCTTGTCATTCAGTGATTCTCGCCCCCACAACTCCTCCATCCTCTGGAGGTTATCAGCTAACAGAAGAGCAGCTTACTGGTGAACAACAGAACAAGGAGCTAGACCTCCCATCCAGCTGTAGCTCGCTTACAGCTGCCTCCACTGCTTGGTGGACGATGGGCAGCAGTATTTACATTCACCGTTTTGTGCATCATGTAAATTACGGGTGGTTAGCAGCTTAACGATGCTGACTAACCTTGTTTGACTGAGATATCTGGCAACCAATAAAACGTAACGCTCAAAGGTTGAGTGCGTTCCGATTGGAGCACAGTGTTGGGCTCCGTCTCAGGTTTCCAGACCGTCACCTTCCACCTACAGCTGGATGGGAGCTTTACGGTAGCTCACTTGGAAATGGCTTGGCAACATAACCTAGCCAGTACCTTTGGATATCACTTTCTGCAGAATACTTTGTGGGCTCATTTCAATCTCCCTGTAACCTACTTTTGGGTCCAATGTAGTTCTTGAAAACCTTTGGTTTGCATAATGCTAGTAATTAGGATATTATGATGTATCCTTCAGTTTGTATGCTGGCAGGGTGGAGTGCGGTTTGGCCTGAGGCGGCATCATAACAGTGGACTGAGTGGAGACAAATTCGTGGGACTGGCGGGACACGTGCATAAACATTAGACATGGCATATCGGATACATTACATTACACAGGACAATTAACAATACCTTGTTCCATTTAATCGGCTTGTTCTTTGGGCGTGGAGTTCCTTTGGGAAACCAGTGTAGCCTATGGCCGGGCCACACTATGGGAACCAAGCTGATGGAACACACACACACACACACACACACACACACATACACACACACACACAAATATTCACACGCACACACAAGCAGAGTTATGGAAATGCATATTCTATGCAGACACACACAAATGTATTAGTATTCTACACATGTATTCACATATTCACACACATGCAAGCACATACATTAACACTGCAGTTAGGGAAACATATACATGCGTGCACACACACACACACGCACACACGCACATGCACACACACACACACACACACCCCATTAGCTTGTGCTGAGTTGAGAAACGCAGGCCGCCTGCCAAACTGCAGTCAGACAAAATGGCTGCAGCCTTGCTAAACACACTCTGTGGTCTGTGGTAGCGGTAGCACTCAGCAAGACAAACAAACACTCACACGAGCCCACAACCACCACCACAGCTCAGTGTGTGTGTGTGTGTCTGTGTGTGTGAATAACCAACTATTTACATATCTGTATGTATTCATGTGGCATTGTATACATGTGCATAAGCATGTATTTAAAAGTGTGTGTGTGCACGCGTGCATTCAGGCATATACAGTATGTGTGTGTATGTGTGGATGTGTGTATGTGTGTGTTCAGTCACAGCTATCAGGGCCAAAACTCTGCTCCGTTGCCAGGATGGAAAGAAAGGAGAAAGAGGAGAGGGAAAATAATAGCTGTTCACAGTTTAAAAAAACAAACTATTCCAATAAATTTGCCCCCAATCCCCATCCGCCGCCCCTTTTTTCTTGTTCCGAACTGCTTTTTATGGGTGAAATTAGTCCTTCCCAACCCCCTGACAGCACAATAAAACACCCTGCCAGGTACACACACTTATACTAGGCCTTGGAGAGAGGAGAGAGAAGGAGAGAGGGGAAAAAACAGAGAGATGGAGGGAGAAAGATTCAGAGAATAACCAGAAAAGAGAGGGAAAGCAAGAAGGGGAGAGTGGGGATAATAACAGAAGAGAGAATGAAAGAGAGAAGGAAAGGGGGGGGGGTGTAAGGGAGAGGGGGGTGCAGAGGGAAAGACAAGAGGAGAGAGGGAGAGAGAAGGAAATGGAGGGAGTATTAGAGAGGGAGAGAGAGAGAGAGCAGGCCAGAGACAGAGTGCCTGGCAGTATAGGAATGACTTTTACATCTGCGGCCAAAAACCCCTCTGGACCTTAGAACATACATCACACACACACACACACACACACACACACACACACACACACACACACACACACACACACACAGCTTCAACTTTGACTGTCTACTGAGAATTTTTAAACTAAAAACTTTACATCCTGAAATGCAGATGGTCAGAAAGCTATTTGAGTTTTTTTGTTTTTTTTTCCCTTGGAGGGGAAAGGAAGGAAATGGAAAAATATCAATTCATGGGGGCTAATGACACGGCTGCAGCAGCCAGGAAAACAAAATGGTGACCAGCAGGACTGGCCATGAGTGACCTCATAGGGGTCAGGGGTCACGCACCCTAAGAAAAAAAGCAAACGAGCGGAAAAGAGAGAGAGAGAGGGGGGTCGGGGGTGGAAGAGGAAGAGGAAGAAGATGGATACTAATTCCACTTCTATGTAAGTTAAGGTGATGAAAGATATTGAGTTTGGAGTTAAAGGTCATTTAACTCGTCATTACTTAGAATATACAACATGATTAAAAGCTTGGAGTCATGGAAGCAAGATGGAGACTCAATTTCAATTTACCGCTATTCATCAAAATCTCTTTTTTTCCCCCTCTTTTTTAAATAAATCATTTTTTCTCATCTCTATTGTCTAAAAGGAATGACCAATCATTTACTTTCACCATCTTCCATCTGTCTCAGTTCCTTTCAATAACTGCGTATGAGAATATACACTTAAAAATAGTTTTTTAACTGAGGATATGGGTTTTTAAAAGGGTTGTGTATGTTTAAAAGAGCCTGGGTTTGAGGATGAAAGACTAAACTCTTACTCAGTTTGGATTCCCAATTAAATGGGATGAGTCTGTATTTTAACAAGCCAATATGAATTATTACGCCTTCCTCGCTCGCATCGTCCTCTTCATTCCCTGCGAGACCGGAGCTATCACAAACGTCGTCCTATAAACGCTGAAAAATCGCTTGCACCAGTGTTTTGGTTTTGCGAGAAGATCAGAAGCAGACGTCGTTCGCATTTGTTAGCAACGCTGGTGGAAGTCAACAGCGCTATAAACCATGTCTGAGAAAAATCCCACGTAGCACATTCCACAGAGCCTCCTTACTGTTTCACAACACTGTTAACTATCCAGAGGGACTTTAATGTATGTTCTAGAGTAGAGCGAAGAATGTAAGCGTGTCATGTCACAGGGTTTTGTTTTCACTGAGGCTTAAAAAAAAACATATTGCATCGCAGCAGTTATGGGATAATTTGTATTTCTAACATCTGTCAGCACCAGAAGCAGCATAGTGAGCTGGCTGCTCAGGAAAGACACGGCAAACTCAAGCTGATGGAAGCCACTTTTTCTTTTTTTTAACCCTTGCTATATTCTCATTTGAAAAGTAGCCTACAGAATGCCTTTTAATGGGGCTATAACAAAACGTCCCTTGCGTGCTTCATCAATACTCAGCCCCGTAGCCTCACACCCTCAGTGTCCCACAGTCTCACATCATCATCCTACAAGTTGAAGCCAAAGCGAATTCTTACTCTATCTCTCATGCAGCCAAACAGACAGGGACAAGTGTAATTGTGGCCTGCGGTTTGGCTGAGCATTCAAATGGAAAAAAGCAGCTTGTCCGCGTCTCTGTCTGTGTGTCAGCAAGCTCCATTTGTCTTCCAGTGTGTGTGTGTGTGTGTGTGAGAGAGAGAGAGAGAGAGAGAGAGAGAGAGAGAGAGAGAGAGAGAGAGAGAGAGAGAGAGAGAGAGAGAGAGTAAGTAAGTAAATGACAGAGTACGTGTTTTAATGTATGTGCAAGTTTGTGTCTGTCAGTCACTGTCAGTGGTTACGCTAGTACTATAATGGAGCAACCATCAGACAAAGATGCGACACATGGGCAAACACACACACACACACACACACACACACACACACACACATACACGGGAAACCACAATTGGGCAGAGTGGACCTGGTATGGTGAGAATGTTAGTGGGGCGCCCACTGCCGCAACAAACATGAATAAGCCATTTGTATAAAGCAAGCATTTTCCCAACACACACACTCACGCACACACACACACGCCATATGCTGGATGACGTACGACTGTAAACCCACATCTACTGCGTATCAAAAATAAACACCCACACAAGCTTACTGTACACACTGGCATGACACGCTCACACACGCATTATCAACCAAAAACAAACGACCACAGATGCACACGCCACTGTGAAAACCTATTGTTAAACATGATTGAATATTTTCACTGTCCTTCACTAGTGCTGCAGTCAAATCAAGTCTAGTGAAAATGCTCTTTGTATTCTTGAAAGATTGGAATTTGAAAGTACCTTAAATACCTTACTATTCTTATGTATTTTAAAGCATCAAAATACATAAGAATACCAGAACAAAACTATCAGGGTTATTTAAGGTGTGTACTGTGTGTGTTTTGTGTGTATGTGTGTGTACATGTGCATTCCTTTGAGGTTATTCTTGGGACCACAGCTCATCCAGACTATATGAATGAGCGGCAAGAAAACAGGAATCTGACTGTTGAATGAAAAGTGTGTGTGTATGCGTGTGTGTGTGTGTGTGTGTGTGTGTGTGTGTGTGTGAATGGCACAGTGAAGGAGGGGCATGTGTTCAGCAGACGGAGCACACATCAAACAATCCTCTGCTGTGAGTGTGTGTATTTGGTTTGATTTGAGTCGTGCATATGTGGGCAAAATCAAACACCCGCACACTAAAGCACTGTATTCTCTTACACACTCCGTATTGCCTTCTCTTAATTTTGTGATGGATTTTATGAAAACAACGCACGCAAGTACACACACATACACACACACACACACACACACACACACAGGCATACACAATGCATTTGACATTTACAACATAACCATACGCAAGAAGCATGAGCACAAGGGCTATCAAGTTAACATCAACAATCACCCTGATGGAAAACCTCATTTTAAAACCCACTTTAAATATTTGGACTGGATTCTCTGACGGTTTTATGTTTCCCCTTTCTCTCTCTCTCTCTCTCTCTCTCTCTCTCTCTCTCTCTCTCTCTCTCTCTCTCTCTCCCAGTCTTATCAGTGATACAGTCACAGGACACCATGCAGGCTGCCAGTCCAGTTCTCAGTAGCACTCAGCAGCTTGTGCTACTGGGCTCTGTGGGCCAGCCTGGGCCGGCATGACCTGGGGGGCTGAAAGTGAGCGCTAACCTGGTGAATATATTGATTGATTTTTCTTGGTTTTGAGGGGTTACACTACTCCTGTTCTCACCGCAACCATTTAACTCACTGAGGCCCCAGTAGCAGATCTAGTGATTCTTGATATTTTCTTACACTTTCTGCCTAGCGGGAGTTTCCAAACACTTTCTCTCAGGTGACGAGCAACACATGCCTTGATTTAATCAGTTTGGCCCTATAGCAAGTTGAAATTCAGCATTTAAGAAGAGCCATTTGCTAGGGATTGGCCCTCATTTTTTACCAAGGATTTGCCCATTATGCTAGCTGAAAATATACTAATGTTGGCTGAGCATTAACCAAAATGCAAGCTAATGATGAGGTGAGAATTAATGCTATGCCTCATAAGATTTTGCTATATTGCTAGCTGAGAAATGCTTGTATGTGTGTGTGTGTGTGTGTGTGTGTGTGTGTGTGTGTGTGTGTGTGCCTATATTCCCACGGCAGGGCCAGTGTTTACTCTTCCTCTGGAGACGCGAGTTCTATTTCAGGGAGCGGAGCAACAAGACGGGGAAGAGACAGGTGCCAAGGAAGTCAGCACAGAGGTCTATGAATAACAAACTGAAGGAGAGACTGATGATCGCATATTTGCAGTAGAAAACAGGGCAGTAGTAGAGCACACAGCAAAGAAAACGATCGATGGATTCATTTTCAAGATGACGATACAGTTCCCACTCTTTCAAGCAAATACAGAGGATTTGCAGACTCTCTTCTTTTCTCTTTCTCTTTCCTTCTCTCTCTGTCTGTCTCTGTGCACAGTCTCTTGTCTCTTTCCAACTATGTGTCTCTCAAGTAGTCTCTCTCCCCCGTTCTCTCCATATCTCTCTCACTGTCTTGGAAAAACAGAGCACCCCCCCCCCCCCCCCTCCTCTCTTCCTCTATATCTTTCTCTCTTTTTCTCTCTCTCTCGCTCTCTCTACGCACAGCTGCATGTTGGCTGTCGGCCCTTCACCTTTTCAACACAGCAGTTGACAGAACATTTCCACTTCATTGTCAAACTAACACGCACACGCATACACACACACACACACACACACACACACACACACATATTTCTCCCACCTCATGAGAAATATCAGAATATTGAAACCCCAATCACTTCCCCAATCCATTTCACCAAAGCTCAAAAACGTCAATATTTCGGCCAAACACAGCACACGCACACACACACACACACACACACACACACACACACACACACACACACACACACGTAACACACACCTACTGCATATGCACACACACAAACGGAGGAACATTGGCGAGCTCTACATTCTCATCGGATGGTGTCACGGTGGTCCTGCAGAGTCCATGGATGAAATGCATTCCAAGGAAATACACGCACACATACACGCATGAACACACACTTGCATACTACACACACACACACACACACACACACCACACACACACACACTAAAGTGGTTCCCAGAAGTTGTCTGTCAAGGGCTGATCCTATTGGTCAATTATACATGCTTTCTGAACAACTCAAGGCATACATGAATAGGCCTTGCGTTTTTGCTCTGTGCAATGCACATGGATCATGCAAACAAGATTAGTGCGCGCGCACACTATTATCTCAATTTCATCTTCCCACCCATTCATCCTTTCCCATGAGGCACACACACACACACACACACACACACACACACACACAGAAACACAATTATGTTCTGACAATAGCATTGTCATGTCAACACCAAAGGCACATGTAGACAGAAAGAGCTTGACTGCAACTCTGTGGCCTACTAACACACTCACACGCACACGCACACACACACACACACACACACACACACACACACACGCACACACACACCCTCGTGTGTGTCCCTCAACACTCTAAAAACAGCTTGTAGGAATGGTTTAGTTTCAGTGATGAATACTTCTAACAAATGGGTTTTTCAGTGCCCATAACCTTTTCCCCCCACAATATATTAAATACATGTTTAAGTAATATGGAACACTAAAATGCCAAGGTATCTCAGTGTAATTGAATCACTCACTACTATAGTGCATACAAAGGCAGACATTCATATATACGTACATGCCGTACAGACATATAGATGCATGCACACGCCCACGCATGTACACACTTACCCCTTGCACACACACACACACACAACACATGTGCTTATCCCCTCCACATACACATGTACCCCTTTCACCCAACCACCCGCCAACACACACACACACACACACACACACACACACACAGAGGAGGAAGATAAATCAGTATGTGAGCAGGGCTACAGAGATCCATATTATGTGGTTACTTAGTTACAGCACATTAATAAAACTCGTCCCAGTCACCAGAGTCAGAGGAGAGGAGAAACAGCTGTGTCTGCAGAAGGTCAGGAGGAGGAGGAGAACTACTCCCTAATGCTCTGCCTGTGTGTGTGTGTGTGTGTGTGTGTGTGTGTGTGTGTGTGTGTGTGTGTATCATCATTGAGCCTTTGCATGATAGATTTCCTATCTGAAAAATGACCACAAAAGAGCACAGTTATAGTACAATGGAAACACATTCAGCATCCCTAATAGCTCCCTAATTAGTCAAACTAGCTAAATTAGTTGACCTCCGTGCTGACATCACTGACATCTCCTGCTCAGATTTGTTTTATTCATTTGTGAAAGGTTGGAAGATGTATCTTCAGCTGGGGGTGCGGATGAGCAGTGGACAGGGGATACTTTTTTTGGGGGTTATTTTTTCCTTTGCGAGCCAGATTCGCACCCACGCAGCCATGTATGTGGCGAGCACATCCGTCCACTTCCCCACTGGACCGCTACCACCTGCTCATCAGATTTCTGGGAAAAGCTCATCAGCTGCCCTAGGCTGTGAGAGGGGAGTCTGCTGTTGGAGACAAGCAGGGTTACAGGGGTTAACTCTCCAACAAGAGGCCGATTTACTGCCATGGACAGGGACCATCCATCAGCACCCTGCTGCCTGTCACCAAACAGACCCAGACAGACCCGCCTTGGGCCAAACTCACCACTCAAAAGTGGCTCATGGACTCAGAATGGGTAGATAGGCCACTTCCTGGTGCATCATGGTATCAGGCCAGCTGAGTTTTAGAATGATGGCCATGTTATTGAAGGCATTTTTATGTATGTCCAAAAACACTAGTCCTAGAAAAGGGGCAGCAACATGATGCCCATATTACAACAAAATATCATCACTTTCACATCACACCGATATCTGGCTCTCACAGAATTTTGTTAATGTTATCATAGAAATTTGTTTTATTTCATGTATGAGGTGTTTTTATGAGGAATTCTAGCCATGTAAACAAGCCATTTTTTGGAGACTGAAACTTTTTTCCATAAGTCCCCGGTGAAGAAAAATAACTAAGATTAAGAATCAAGATGTCAAGATATCCCGTAAAAGTGCATCCATCTCAAACCATTCATAAATATACTTTTATGGTGCGTGAGTGGTGTACAACCACAAGCAAATGAGCAAATAAAATTAAATAAGTAGTCCAGATGATTTTTATTATCCAGTTGGCCAGTGTTTAGTGTACATGATGAACTACTATTTGTGGTTGAGAAAGAGAGAGAGAGAGAGAGAGAGGGAGAGAGAGAGAGAGAGAGAGAGAGAGAGAGAGAGAGAGAGAGAGAGAGAGGATAGCATAGTCTACAGACACTGCCTGGCCTAACCTCAACAGGAAGGCTTGCTGTTACTTGTCTATGGCATCTCTAGATAGAAGATAATGCCTCATTTTCATATTTCTAGGAACGAATCTAAAATGGGCCTAAATTAAGGGGAGTGACCTACCTTTTACAGTAAGCTATGTCTGACATCATTCTTGCTTGCACGACAAGTGAGTGACCATTTGAGTTATTTCCATAAAAAAATTACATATTGGTTATTACATTAAAACAGATACATGGTTATTCATTTGAAGTTAAAAACTTGGTGAGGTTTCAGTCGTAGAGCCATGATACATAGGCTTAGTGGAGATGATCAATTTTGCCTGAAATGGAATGAGAATTAGTAACAGAAACAGTGTAGATAATGAGCTCTAATACACAGTTATTGCAAAGAATATAATTGGGCTTTATTGCTAAATAAGGGATAATGTCTGCTTCATGTCGGGCTCCTTATTTTGCGATAATGACCAGCTTCCTGTAGATTATCCCGCTTGTTACACAGCTCTTACCAAAAATATTAATCATTTGACAGGACAATGTTGATTTTAAATGATTTTATTACAAGCTAAAGTTATTTACAAGCTCCTGCCAAAACGTTCAGCAGGACTGTTTGTCTGCAGTGACCCAGGAGGAACGTCTTTTTGGAACGAGGTGTCTAGTTCATTTGATTGAACATCAACAAAATCACCCAGCTTCCTTGACTGCAGAGTATTTAATTAGATATGAAACAGCGGTCCATTATACAGAAATAACACACCTCAGAATGTGTTCATTGACCAATCAGAGATGAGTATTCAGAAAAGCCATGTAATAACATAAAATAATTGCCCAGCTACACTGCCTCTATATGATAACCAATGCTTCTAATATAAGTTGTCTGAATCATAATAAAATGGTGATATCAGGGCATATATGGACAGTATTTCTGCTGCAACTATTTTCTATTTCATTTTGTTCCTTGTAGCCCATAATATCATCCACATTGATTCCCATCTGATAATCCCTATCTCCTCAGAATTTGATTTGAAATCTTTTATTTTTGGAAAAGAAAAATAAGTATACATTTTTATTAAAATGTACATACGCATACATATCTCTACCCAGAGGATAAAACAGGACAGTGTTAAAAATGCTTATATCAATGTGGTCCTCTGTGTGTCATCACCTTTATGTATCATCCCAGCATTGACACACAGTGCGTTGTGCAGCTTGAGAATCGGCTGGATTTGAGGCCTCCTGGAAACTCAGACTGCCCCAAGGGACTGAAGGGGCCCATGGAGTAATACTTGGAGAGACTGATAATGAACTCTCCCATCAAACCTTCTGCATGTTGGAGGAAGACATATGCTGGTGAATAGGCATATGAGACTAGAGAAAAACTATTGCATGGATGACACAATGTGCTGAAGAAGTAAATGTGAGTGGAAACAGGTGTAGAAAAGCAGAAGGAAGAGAGGATTATTAACAGAAGTTCAAGAAATTAAGAAATGATTAATTTGCTGGCTCAGCCAGTTAAAATGTTGAGTGAGGGTAGAATAATGAAAAGGAGAAATGGAGGCAAGAGGCCCTAGATGGGGGCATGTTTAAATATGAAATAATGTACGCATTACATCAGCTTAGGTCTGATGCAATGTAAATGGGTATAGAAAGAAAGAAAGTGGTATAGAGAACTGAGATAACTTCTTCCACACTCTTATTGACAGAAGAGCAAGACTGCTTTTTGACGGAAGACATCACCTTCTTCATATGTGCATTAGAGCAGTTATTTTACTTAAATTATGAACTAAACTGTAAAACTAATTTGGTCAAACTACTTTTACACCATAAATCGAAATGACACCAAACCAGCTTCCAAATAATCTGCAGACCCTCAACTTTAAAAAGGTCTTACTGTAATTGTATTGTACACAGACATTTTATTTTTTCTGCCCAATATTTGACCAAACTCATTAAAATAAATTACAGAGTAACATGTAACAAGTAAAAAACAAGTAACAAGTAAAAAAAGAAAAAGAAAAAAGAAAATACGAATTATGGCATAGAATGTCTCAGGTGGGGAAGATTGTAGCAACAAAAAATTCTACCTCTACATTGATATACAAAATCATTCATCCAATAGATTAGCATTAAGACCATCATCCAGGTTATCTGTGATAAAAATGTTTATAATTTTTGATGAAACTATACACCAAATAGTACAACCATACAGCTGTAGACACACACTCCTGCATGGGGCACTTTTGGAAAACTCAAATTTTAAGATTAAAGACATAAAGGGACAGGGATCATAAAGAATATGTGTTTGCATGGATGACACAATGTGCTGAAGAAGTAAGTGTGAGTGGACACAGGTGTGGAAAAGCAGAAGTTAGAGAGGATTATGAGCAGAAGTTCAAAAAATTAAGTAATGATTAGTTTGCCGTCTCAGTGAGTTAAAATGTTGACTGAGGGTAAAATAATAAAAAGGAGAAGTGGGGGCGAGAGCCCCTGGATGGGGGGCATGTTTAAATATGAAATAATGTATAGAACAGGACATCCACTTAGGTCTGCTGCAATAGAAGGCAATCTTAGGTAAACTTCATGTCAGAAGAGAAAGGGGATATAGAAGCTGAGCCAGTGAAGACCTGAGAGAACCTTTTGAGAGCTTCTTCCACACTCTACTTACTTCTTCACATATACATTGGAGTAGTTATCGTAGAGTGCTGCCCTTTTGTTTATTTTCTTTCTTTCTTCAGTCATTTCTTCAGTCAAAGTCATTAGTTTTAACTGTTTTGGATTTCTCATTAAGCCAATAATTTTTGCAAAGACATTCAACTCTCAGCGTCTTCATCCTTCATCCTTCATCCTCTGGGAGAGTGACTATGTTCCACTCGCCCACTCATAGGCAAACTGGTGTAGCCTAATTCTTTAATTCCTCCTTAGGTTTTTAAAATTTATTTTAGTCTATAACTGAGAGTGAGAGTCCAGAGGTAAGAGTCATACTGTTCTGGTGCTTGCAGGAGCTCAGCATGGCTAATCTATTACAGGGTCATGACACATAAGAGGGTTTGATTGGCCAGCAAACACCACTGAGTGTATCATTACTCATCAGGGGGAGCTTCAGTACGGCTAGTTACTCACTCGCAGTTTGCAGTAAGCTCGAGCCGTACGGCAACATTTAGAGAAACAGAGGAGAAGATGATAGAAGAGTTGAGAAATGGATAAAAAGGAGGATGGGAGTGGCAGTGAGAGGGAGTGAGAGGGTAAAAGAGGAGAGAGAGAGTCAGAGGGTGGATGTGTGTGGAGGAGTGAGAAGTTGAGCAAGCAAGTGTGAGTGTGTGTGTGTGTGTGTGTGTGTGTGTGTGTGTGTGTGCATGTGGTACTCAACAATGTAATGTGAGCCTGCTGTCCCAGAGGGGACGGATCACCTGTGGGACCCCCCCCCCCCCCCATCATCAAAATCCCCCAACCCCACCATGACACACACTAACACACAAACGCACACTAAAAGCGCACACTCCCATATTTGTGCACATGCTCTCACCCGCACCCACTCACCCACCCGGATTCACATATATGGATGCTTAAAAATACCAAATACATGCAAGTACAACCATACAGCTCTACACACACTCCTGCATGCAGAAACACACACACGCACACACACATCTGCAGTTATGCACGCTCACACCATTCCAAGGAGTTGGCAGCCCTATTAATACCACACTTCAAGGACTAAGGGATCGGGCGTTGAGCCATAAGATGCTATCTGGTGACTGATACACACTTGTGTCTCTCTTTCTGTCCTCAGGGTACTGCCTTTCACTCTGCCTGCCAAGCTGAAAGGTTAGACTGGTTACATTCCCACAGCAGAACCACGCCGGCCTCAACAGGGCCACGGCCAACCCAACATGTTTATTTTTTCATTTAGAAGGAGAATGGGCAGTGGACTCCGCATGTAAAGTGGACAAATTACTCCTAATATTGAGTTGCACTTCGTCACTGTCCTGTGAAAACCTGGTATTTCCAAAATGTCAGCTATTCAGGAGAAACAGAGGGTGGTTCTCGGCTTGACCACCATGCATTTTTGAGTCTACGCAGTTGGGTTTGAACAGGTTTCATAAGACGATGGGTGGTCGAAGGAGAATGAAATCCTTCAGATGAATTTAAAACATGAAAATCACCAAGATTGGAGTTACGAGGTTTCCACGTGGCAACAGCGACTTCCTTTGCATAATCCATGACTCAGTTGTGTCAAGGCTTATAAATCCTTCTTTAACTTGCCCCCCTCCACTTCTAAATCTCCCCATCATGGCTGAAGAGGTAAAATCAATAACTTTATTTTTCTTTAATGTGAGAGTAAGAAAGCGAGTAAGAAAGGAGTATAGAAGTGAAAACTCTGGGAATATTTGATCCCAGGCCAGCCATTCCAAAGGCAGGGGTGGTAACCATTTAACCATCAAAATGTGAATGATAAAACAACACAATGGTGCTTTATTTGAAGGTAAAAACACACCATTGAACCCTTTCTCTTGGCAACATTATGCCAAAAGAATCACATGAATGCTGTGTCGGAGGGAATGGAGTGGCATAGATAATGAGAAAGCCCTGACTGTTTCTGTTTGGCCTGCAGCAGTGGAAATCAAGCTAACTGGACTGCAAAACAAACTATCAGTCTCACACTGATTTCACACTGGGTTTACTCTGCATTTGTCTAGTTTATTTATATAGCCCTTTATCACAAGCATGTCTCAAAAGGCTTTTACATAGCATCATATACAGTGCATGTCACTACATCATATAAACATACTATACACATCATATACATCCTATACTATGTCATATAGGTTACATACTTCATATACATCATATACATACTATACATCATATACTACGTCATGTACAGTACATCATTTTACTAGATTACATACATCATATACACAAACACACTCATACCTATGGGCAATTTAGAGTCTCCAATTCCCCTAACCTGCATGCCTGCAACACGGGGAGAACATGCAAACTCCACACAGAAAGGACCGGGCTGGAGATTCAAACCCACGATCTTCTTGTTGTCTTCTTGTGAGGTGACAGTACTAACCACCGTGCCTCCCATTTGTACGTTTCAGAATCTAGTTTAGCAGTCCAAATAGACTCACAGCAAGTTTGTTTTTTGTTTTTTTACAAAGAACCTCTACCTCAGCATAACATTTGTAGAGTTAGAATAATATTTTTAAGTGTCACCCCTCCATGTTACAACAAATAAATCCATAAAAATACGTAGAACTCTCGGACAGTGTTGTCGAAATACTAAACACATGATACACTGAGTTAGTTGGTTAAGTCAGATCACTGTCATCACCGACATGTAGTGCCACCCACTACCCACTATCCATAATACACATATACATACAATATAGTGTTTTTCTGTGTTTGTATGCTCACTGTGGCCAGGGTGTGTATATACTTCACACCACTGTAGCCTATAAAGACTGTTTGCCATACAGTCACCATCAGTTGACTAGTAAGCACATACCTTTATGAGTATGCTATGCTTGCAGGACACACCACTAGAATGTTGGCAGTCTGGCTTCATCCTGTAATTGACTTGGCTGTTGGTTTAAGCCACTTTCACACATGCAGCTTCACTCAGAAATCATCCGAAAATTGTCCGTGTCTGGGTCGTTGTGAACAGGAGTCCATATGCCAGAAAGGTTTATCAGGCGATTTCTCCCCTCAAGACCTAGTGAAATTCCTGGGTCAAGCACGCTCGCAAGAGACTCTGGGGTGGCGTGTTTCATTCTGCGACTTGCGCACAGCAGCATTTTCTTTGGAGAGAGAGACGTGAAAGTTTGAAAACCAGCGAGCAAAAAGTGCTTTAAAAAATGTCTGGGAGTTGGACGGACTCCGAGACAAGGGAGCAACTAGCCATCGGAGCGGAGGATGAGATTAATGGGCACATTGATAATAGTATAGAAAGAACACAGAAGCTCCTCATCCGCCGTTTTTCTAAAACAATAACAGGTGACGTCTTCCGTTGCGAACCATAAACGCAACATCCGGCCTAACCCTCTCCTATCTGGGAATGTCATGTCACGTGTGAACACATTCTACACAGAAATTTTACAGATAGTAACCTACTGTGAACAGGGTCAAGCACTACCTCTGCTAGTAAAAAAGTTACGCGGCAATCTTACGGGTTCTATGTGTGAAAGGGGCTTCAGTCAGTAAGATGGAAAGATAGAAACTACACTCCCTGTGCTATCATGGGAATCTCTTGCGGTATTGCTGCCATAGACACTAAGATTGTTTATTATAGACAGAAGTGCATGAGACACAGAAAGATGAAATGTTTACACCATTGCAGCTTGAATGTGGGCAGCCAGAGACACCTTAACACATCAGGGTGTCATGCACTTTATCAGTATTACTTTCATTATAAAAAGTTATATGCCTATGACCCTAACTGCACCAACTGTTGAATGGTCATTCAACGCTCTATCTGTTGAAATACTGAGCCGTAAACAACACAGTTTTATTTAGCTGCTTCCCTCTTATTTGCTTACCAACCAAATGACCATTCAGGAATGTAAATTTGAATGGGAAAGCATGTTCTAACTCTGTGGGTTTATGGCTTGGAGAGTAACTGTGGTCATTATCCACTCAGTGTTATGGTCATTAGTCTGTCAATCCCAACACCTCGTCTGCTCACCCTCGCTATTCACACTCCACTGTGAAAGTAAACGGAAGGGAGGGAGTGTGCTGGTGGCTCAGTCTGATAATGTGCGGTGGTAACTTTCTACCTCTCACTGCCTCTCGCTGCTTTCCAGACTGGATCTACTCTGAAAATTGATGAAACACTCGGACAGAGCGGACCGCCTTTAACCCTTTAAACCCTGACTCAATGTAATTTCTCCTTAACTCCTCTTGCTCTTTGACAAGCTTCAAAAGGAGAGAAAAACAACCTCATCCTACATCATCCACAATAAGAATCACCTTTTTTTTACCGCTTAATTATTTTCTACCTGTTGAAGTTTAAAAGCTTAACAAGAGAAAAGTTAACTAAATATTCCAAGTAGTGCCACTCAAAAAAAAATCCTAGGTGGAATCCACTGTTTTTTTTTCTTTCTTTGCTCTTGGCTCAGATGTGGACAAGTCAGCTGGCAGACATGGCTTTAAATTAGGAGGTTTTGATTTTGTCCAAGCAGTTACTTTGTCGTCTCAATTTCATCTTCCCACCCATTCATCCTTTCCCATGAGGCACACACACACTCACACACTCACACACGCTGCCCCCCACGCCCCTGATAGCCATCAGCTCTAGGGCACACTCTATTGTTTCAGCCCAGTGCTAATTACTTAGGGGCCTGACCCCAGGTTCAGCCAAGGAGCAGCAGAGGGGGATGGTGTGTGTGTGTGTGTGTGTGTGTGTGTGTAGGGGGGGAGGGGGTCGCTGTTCATCCATGACAGAGGCCAGTGGGGACGGGGTGGTGGGGGCGTGGATGGGTGGAGAGGTCATTGCTGCTGCCAATCAATTGTCACGTTGGATTCCCCTAAACATTATACCATAATCCAGGAGGGAAAACCCAGCCGGCACAATGAGACCAGTCAACCGGAGTGTTGACATTTACATTTTAGCCATTTATGTGACGCTCGTATCCAGAGCAACTCACAGTGAGTGCAACAGGAGAATGAGCTTAAACTCCAATATCACCAACATTACAACCAACCAACAGTAAGGAGTGTAAGGGTCAGAGTCATTGCACCCTGACAACAGATGTAACAAATATTCCTGTGTCCTTAGAAAGATCGTGTGTGATAGAGAAGTGCCAGGTAAAGAAATGAGAGCTGAGGAGAAAAAGTAAAAGGGCTTTTCAGAGAGAGGTCTTGAACAATAACGGTGCACAGAATTAGAGTGAAAATGGTTCACTAGTGATTGATTTGATTTTTTTTCTGCACATGTTGTCGTTGCTATGTAAAATTGTGGTCGTAATTAATTAAATGCAAGGAAAAAACATTCTACAACCCCCACCCATTTCTTTCCAATCTGATGACAGTATTACAGTATGTCATACTCACAGTTCAAGTCAATATAGAAATGGCTATGTCTAATTTTGAATGGGAATATTCTTGTCTGCCTGTTTCCAGTTCCCTCTGCACTACTTTCCCTGTGTTTCTCTACCTTGTATATCTCTGAGCAGCAGAAGATAGATTAGGCTTGAGATAAAAAAGGGCACTTATTTTCGGGTCCAGCAACCCTTCCCCAGTGTGTGTGTGTCTGTGTGTATGGGGGGCATGCATGGAATGTCAACACCTGGGCCGCTGTGTAGCCCAAATTCAGTGTTTTCTAAGGGTCAACACTCAGAACCTAACCAAATAACACTGACCAGAACTGTTGCCCTGCTGTCTTCAACTCTTTTGAACCCAAAAGTGGGAAATGGGAGCGTTTCTGGTGAGTCGCCACATGACACGAGTAATAGTATATTCTCATAATTCTCTGTCTCAGGATGTGAGTAGATTTAATTAAATGTGGGTGCTACGCCAAAATAAGAATCACTTCACTTTTTGTTTAAGAATCCTCATACCACGTATTCCTCCGTTGGCTTAGGATCAAATCCCATCTGAAAAACTTCTCCCTTGCCTTGTTTCCTTTTTTTCCTTTTACATTTTTGTTGTTGACGTGTGCCTGCTAACCGGGTCTGGACAAAGTAATATATTTGAAAAATGGGTATGTAGTATTAGTAAAAATTTGTAGAGTGCTTGGGATGAGTTTGATTACACCTGGCAGATGCTTTAACAGTCTCAGAATCGTACATATCACTTGGAAGAAAAGACAAATCAAGGGTTCCTCGTGGTTTCTTCCCCCCCAGGACATTTGCAACATATTCAAGCACTTTCTCACCCAAGTCCACTTACAACACAGAAAAGCCAAAACAACACTCTTCACTGTTAGTTTCATGCTTTAAAAGAGAGCTCTTCTCCCGGGGTGCCACCAGCAAACAAAACCTGTCCAGTATGTGCATTCATTGCAATGCAAAACAGATTTCCAATGCTTCAGCATCACTTAAAGCCCTACTTTCAATTACAATGTCATGAGCACTTAAAGCTGAAGGGCCTTTAGCAAAGGGGAGTGGAACCTGTGGTGAAGTTCCAGACGGCCTTTAAAGGCCATTAGAGACTTTAAAAATAAAATAAAAACACATTCACGTACACACATATGCACACTGAAAAGATCTGCTTTTCAGATGCTTATTTTCTAAAAATACAGCCAATAAAAATATATGTAAGCCACATCAGCCGGTATAAATACAGGTTCTGGATATTGTCAGAATTGGCTAGGGAATGCTCACTGATTTTCTTTGCAGGAGAAGAGAAGAGAAGAGGAGAGGAAAAGAGGAGAGGAGAGCCCAGCAAGGAGAAAGGAGGAGGCAAGCTCTTCTATTTATCTCTCGGATCCCGCCTCCTGGTCAGGGGTTGGTCTGGGAACTCAACTCCGGCGCATGGATTGGTCGATTTTTCACCGGACAGGCAGAACGGTCTTTCTTCACCGACACAATAAAGTTTAGTGCAGGACGCTTGTAGGCAGTAGGCGCAAAACCCGACCGCCGCTCTCATCGCTCTGCTGCGCGTCTCCACACGGAGCTACTAACGGGAAATAACAACGGGATGTCTCCAAACGCTGCACGTCTTCAGCTGCAGAGGCGCACGTTATCTCGATTACTCTGAGATCTCGAAATGATTCTTTGCTGTTCTCATTTGGATACTTTAATCTGTTGCATGGCTCGGAGTGGGATATAGCCTCCTGAACGCACGGGAACGCGTAAACTCTGCAGCGGACTAAACTCTCTCCACTCCGGCTGGAATAAAAACACACGCTACTGCTTGCAGGACGACCATTGCTTGGCAGTTTATTTATAATCGTAACCTGACTTTTTTTTTGGTGTGGGGGGTAACTTTGCGGACCTCTCCAGCTGAGGGGACAAACGGACAGCGATGCGTGGGACTCGGGGTGTCGCGGTGCCCGTGCCCGGGAGGATGGGGGTGCTGCGGGCTGCCCTGCTCCTCTTGTCCGGGCTGGTCGGTCAGCTGTGCGTGGCGCAGGCTTTCGGGGACGAGGTGGAGGAAATGACCTGCGACCCGATCCGGATCTCCATGTGCCAGGGTCTCGGTTACAATGTCACCAAGATGCCCAATCTGGTCGGCAACGTGTTGCAGTCGGACGCCGAGTTGCAGCTGACCACGTTCACGCCACTGATACAGTACGGCTGCTCCAGTCAACTGAAGGTATTGGACTTAGACCAGGAGATATATTACATGCTGTGTGCAACAGAACAGAGTAGAATATAATTAGAATAAGTCAAAGAATAGAACAGAACAGAATCGGCATAGAGTAGAATAGAAGTAGGCTATGACATAGTCAATCTTCAATATATTGAGAGCAAAACTTTAATGTATCATGTAATGCAAATTGAAGCTGTGTTGCTTTTAAATACCCCCCAACCAGCACCCACACAAGCACACACACACACACACACACACACACACACACACATTTAGAGACAGTGATCCTAGACTCACAAGGCATGGGAGAGACACTACTGTATTTGCTTGTGTGTGTGTGTGTGTGGGGGGGGGGGGGGGGGGGGGGGCAGAGCACATGACACAGCAGCTACTAGCTTCAGTTCACTACTATGGGCCAAGACTGCTGCTGCTGCCAGTTTATGATGAAGAGGCCATAGATTCATCCCCATAGAATTAAAATAAGTGGAGAGGTCTCTTCCTGTTGTGCCGTGGTGTAATGCTAATTTTAATGAGAATGCCCCCTCTGTCTATTGACAGTCTGCGTCCATGTCCAACACAGCTACAGTTCAGTCTTCAGCGCCATATACTGTACTGTCTTCTAGTTAACAATGGTGCCCTCAGTGTCCTTAAACAAATGCTGCTTGTTCGCCTCATGCACCATGCAAGAAAAAATTAAATTGGCCCCATCTTCTCCTTTTCTCAGGGATTTTATTTTAGTCTATCATTTAAATGACTAGTGACACATGGGAGGTCAAATAGTAAATAGGCTATCAATGCCAGTGTCATTGAATGGGGAAATGATATTATATGATATCAATAAATGGTTGTGTATAATGAATCATTTTGTTACAGACAAATGCTAGATTAATGCAGTGTTTTGAGTGACATTAGTGTGTATGTGTGTGTGTGTGTGTGTGTGTGTGTGTGTGTGTGTGTGTGTGCACCCAAGAGAAAGAGAGACGGACAGAACAAGGAGTGACTGCAGGGTGAAGCCAACCTTTCCTGCTCCAGCAGCTCAAAAAACGTCCCTTAGATTAGCTCACCTCTCACTCTCTCTCTCTCTCACACACACACACACACACACACACACACACACAAAGAAGAGGAAGAAAAGGGAAACCATATCCCCAAACATTTGCTCTAATGGGAGGCTTCCTGACTAGTAACCAGAGAAGCTTTTAGCAGTGAAGTGAGAGACAGCACTCAGGTTACCAACGGTCGGGGAAAACACCCAGAATGTGTTACACTACTGTCACCGGCAGGATATGCACAATTCACTGTGAAAAATATCAGAAATTGTATTGCATGTAATATAATATGTTTCTGCCTTTATGTCCTTTTGTGCATTCATTCACATGCATGCAGACACGCACACACACACACACACACACACACAGCAACTTGTTTAAAATGTCATCTGACTACATTGGGTAATTTTAGTCAAATCAAAAGCCAAATTTCAGGGAAATTACTCAGGACAATTGCAATACTTTGCAATTCAGTGTTGAAACAAAGATTCTTTTTTTTTTCCCAGCGAGAAACCTAATACTGTCTCCAGATCAGCCAGTCAGCTCCAGCTGCAGAGATAAAGCCTCGCTACAACCCAGATACTGATCAGAGAACAGTATAGCAAATTGGAGTTTAAAGAAAGTTCCCTTGGTCTCAGATAACAGATTCTGAAATCCCAGACTTTCTCAGGTAACTCTCCTCAAAGTGGATAGAGTATTGGGAGGGTGAGCTAAACTTGTTTTTTTCCCCCTGGTGTCATTGCTTTAACAAAGTTTAGATACATCATTTACTTCATGGTCATCTGTTGATATGGAATCCGTATTGGCCTGTAGATGTGTCAGCAGCGAAACAATAACTCACTGATGTTACTCAGACTTGTGACTGTATTCATCCTGAATGTCACAAGTGTTCAGGATCCTTGCCAAATAATCACACATCTTGAATTCTTCGACTATATTCATCCTGAATCTTATTTTTACAGCCCAGGCTGGATAAGACGCACTGATGCACCCTCTCTGTCTACTCTGAATCTACAACTGAATCCTCACAGAAAGTCAGAGTTGTATAATGTTTCCCTGTATTTATTTCCCAACCTTGACACCCTTCTTGAATACATGCTTCACTTGGGCTCGGTTCAGGGGCTGATTTCAAGCTTGCATTTCTTTATCGCTGGAGGAAGGCCGCAAGACCAAAACATCATGTTCTTATTATGGCCCAATAAATATTTTGGTGTTTTTGAAATGAAAAAGTCATGTTTTCAGTTTCAAGGTAACACCTTGCAGCCGGAGCATGTTTTTGTAGTGAAGTGTACTTTCTGCTGCTGTGTATTTTCATATCATATGCCATGGACTATTTCACACACACATATTTCAGGGTAAAGGCATGGAACACCTTTAATCTGCAGCCTGCTGTAATACCAGAGCTTGCGTATTATACTGCTTCACTCACACCACTGAAGGGAAAGTAGCCTCAAACTGTCATATACAACTTTGAAATGTCCAGTATTTTTATAAACCTCACTTCCATATCTGTTTCAAAACCATTGCCATGGAACAGAGAAAACTGAGCTTTGGATTAGGGAGGATTATGGAGCATTACATGGCACATGCCCTCAGTGTTGTAAAGTCCGCAGATTGTTTTTAAAGACGTAGGGTTGTATGTCTAACCTTGGAGCAGACTAGTGTTGGCCGCGGTGCCTCGACTCTGGTTCGTTCCGGAGTTTCTTAATAGAAGTGAAAATATAGACCCTCCGCTCGAACGGATGATGCAATGTATTGAAAGTAAGGGCAAAGAGAGCAGCAGTGCAGTCGGTAGTATATGCAAGTAGACGGAGGATCCGCGTGTGGGCGTATAAAGTATAACCATCTACCAGCCTTAATCCTGTTGAAATATATAGGAAGATGGTGTCACAGTGTACCTACCTGCCTACAGCACTGACAGAGAGCGGCGTGATGCAACATTCACCTTTTGATCCACAGTTTGCTTCTTTTACTTTACTTTAAAAAGTTTTGGGCACTACTCAGAGAGAGAGTGGAAAAGACAGAGGTCTTAATAACTGCAATGGGTTGCCAATGAACTTTGATAAATTGGTTTGGTTGACAAGAAAACCATTCATGCACTGTGGAGATGTGTATGTCTCCCTTTTAGACTGATTTCATAGTGGTCTCAATGCATACACGCTACAAAGCAGTATACAGAGATTCACTGGAATGTGAAAAATAATATTACTAACTGTTACACCCTTATTGCACTGTCAATGTGTGTACTGGAATCCTGCTTATACTGTACTGTCACATTTCACGCTCCTCATTTCACTCCTCCATATCTTGGAACGTTTTTTTCTTCTCTTTTTTCTTCCCTTAGAAAAATGGTTCTAGTAGAAATACAACACACGTCATCAGTTTCACTCCAGTTCATGACCTTTGTCGCACGGCATCCCCTCCTCTCTCTCAAAACTTTCCTGTCACTTCACTGTATGCGATCAAATGAAGCAGAATTCTGTAAAAGATAATATAATATCAACAACATGTAAAAAATGTAATCTTCTCTCTGCTTTCCCCCCCAGTTCTTCCTGTGCTCAGTCTATGTGCCGATGTGCACAGACAAGGTGCCAATCCCCATTGGGCCGTGTGGCAGCATGTGTCTGTCCGTCAAGCGGAAGTGCCTCCCTGTGCTCAACGAGTTTGGCTTCATATGGCCTGAGGTGAGTCAGCTGAATCTGACAGCATCACAAGAAAACATGCATACATTAGCAAATATACATTTAACTTCAGGAGGTGATAGAGCTTGGCAATGTTACTTCGGATCAGGATTAGTAAAAGGGCCAAATGTAATGTGGATAATGTAGAAGGGTATAAGGAACCAAAGCATTATGACAAAACGCTGTTGTTGGCAAAATGAATGTGAACTACTGCAAAATGTCTGCATATCACAGCCTTGAGAAACAATCAGCGCACCATAATCAACCCGTTATAAAGCCTATTCCCATCATGTCTCCTCTCCAGGTGCTCAACTGCAGCCTCTTCCCGCCGCAGAACGACCACAACCACATGTGCATGGAAGGTCCGGGGGACGAGGAGGCACCCTTCCACCCCCCCCGCCCCCTGCCCCCCCAGGAGGAGGAGTGCCAGGCCCTGGGGTCGGCGCCCGACCAGTACGCCTGGGTGAGACGCAGCCACAGCTGCGCTCTGCAGTGCGGCTACGACAGCGGGCTGTACCGGCGCGGCGCCAAGGTCTTCACGGACGCCTGGATGGCCGTGTGGGCGGTGCTGTGCTTCCTCTCCACCACCCTGACCGTCCTGACCTTTCTGCTGGATTCGCAGCGTTTCTCCTACCCAGAAAGGCCCATCATCTTCCTCTCCATGTGCTGCAATCTATACAGCGTTGCCTACCTGGTGAGTGGGAGGTTCAGCATTTTATAGTTCAGTTTAGTTTATCTGTGCAGTGAGAATGCGTAGAAGTGAATGGATTAACAAAGGGTGAAATAAAAAAAAATATCCCAAGGGGCTTAGGAAAACATCACGACAAAACCAACCAACAAACAAAAGAAAACAATAGATAGATCAGATAACAGGATGTAAATAACAGCAGAAACAACATGGTAGACAATAGTAGAACAATGGGATCCATAAAATCACGTGAAATCAAAATAAATTGTTTGTAATTCATTAATTATTGAGAACTGGTGGTATCCATATGGTTAGAGAACACACCTTGTGACAATAAGGTTGCCAGTTCATTGGAATCTTCTTCATTAAGTTTGTGCCATAGTCTATTAGTAAATTAAACAGCCCAAAGCAACCTTGCATGTCAGTCACAATATTGAATCGGCTATTGAATCATCATATGAGATAATTTATCACTAGATTTATTATTACTGAGGTTTTAATCATCCACTGCTTATCTTTTCCTTTGTCTCCTCCATGTCTTCCTCCTTCAATTCTCTCTACCACATCTTTTTTCCCTCTCTTTCTCTCTCTTCCGCCACTTTCTCTCCCTCCCTGCAGGTACGGTTGACTCTGGGTAGGGAGCGTGTGTCCTGTGACCTGGAAGAAGCAGCAGTACCAGTCCTGGTACAAGAAGGGTTAAAGAGCACCGGCTGTGCCATAGTTTTCCTCCTGCTCTATTTCTTTGGCATGGCCTCCTCACTCTGGTTGGTACATACAAATACATGTGCGCACACACGCACACACACACACACACACACACACGCTATTTATCCTACCAATCCCTCATCTCATTGTCCTAGTTTTACTTTCGTCGTCACCTGTTATGAATGGACTTCAGTGGAACAATTGGAACACGAGCCTTGCATCCTGTTTTCTTCAGTGTCTTACCATCCTGTCTCATATCCCCTTTTAATAGATGGATCCATTTCCCCATACAGATGCAGCCATTGTAAACAATCCCACTTTTTAAGTGCTCGCTGCACTGCTGTTGCAGTGTGATTCCAGCCCCGAGGGGAACTGCTATGCTATCACATCCCAGTTTCTTCCCTTTCACTTTGCCCCCTTTATTTCTTCCTGTTTGTCTTCACTGTTACCGTCTTGCAGAAAGCAATAAAAAGCTCAGGGACTTCCCACTCTCCTTAAATATGACCACGCTCAAACCACAATCAAACAACCATCTGTTATGTAACTCATTGTTGTCTGGTGTCACCATCAGTCAATTAAAACAGCAGACTGCATGTGTCCACCTGATTTGCTTTATAAAGGAAGTGACATACAGGGCAACTCTCTAACAGTGCCCTAGGGTTTGGTTCAGCATCTTGCTGCCAGGAAACTTTCAAATTTCAGCCAAAATGACTACCAGTTCAGTAAGATAATTTGACTTAAAATATGTTGAAGTATGTTTGATAACTATTATTAAGCTTGTATATAACACATTGCCAAGCAGTACTTCAAGACACATGGTGGGTTTTGACTATAAGCACATGAGCCTTCAGCGTTGTTAACTACTGATAAATGAAATGAATCAAGCAGTTATTTAACCCTTCCCTCTCTCTCTGTCTCTCCTCCAGGTGGGTGATCCTGACGCTGACCTGGTTCTTGGCTGCTGGGCTGAAGTGGGGCCACGAGGCTATTGAAATGCACAGCTCCTACTTCCACATAGCAGCCTGGGCCATCCCGGCCGTTAAAACCATCGTCATCCTCATCATGAGACTGGTGGACGCAGATGACCTGACTGGACTCTGCTACGTTGGCAACCAGCAGCAGGAGGCGCTGACGGGCTTCGTGGTGGCACCGCTGGCCACATACCTCCTCATAGGTGATTACTACGCTATAATACAACCATGTATTCATTTGTATGGAATATGACCATATCCGTGAAGAAATGATGTGTTTATACATATAACTGATATACTCAGATCCTAGACTGGGGCTTTTAATTAATATGTTGGCAGAATCAACAAATTCCTAATGGCTGTGCTACAAGGGCCATAAAAATATGGCTGCTGCTTTCCTGCATTCTCCTCATCACAACCATTTAATTTTATTGAGATTCAACGCACACCTAATTGCTGGCCATATTGGCAATTATATGACCGCCATTATGTCGCCATTTTATGACAGTCATTATATGACTATTAAATTGTACTCTATTCTACACCCCAGGCACCCTGTTCATCTGTGCCGGCCTGGTGGCTCTCTTCAAGATCCGCTCCAACCTGCAGAAGGACGGCGCCAAGACAGACAAGCTGGAGCGTCTGATGGTGAAGATTGGTGTGTTCTCTGTTCTCTACACTGTCCCAGCATCCACTGTCATCGGCTGCTACCTCTATCAGCTCTCCCACTGGGGGGACTTCAGGGCCAGCGCCCGGGACTCATACGTGGCATCAGAGATGCTTCGAATCTTCATGTCGCTGCTGGTGGGCATCACCTCCGGTATGTGGATCTGGTCAGCAAAGACCCTCCACACCTGGCAGCGCTGCTCTGCCCGCCTACTCAGGGATGGCAGGGCGAGCCGGGGGGGCAAGAGGGCGCCGGGCGAGGGCTGGATCAAACCGGGGAAAGGCAACGAGACGGTGGTGTGAGGAGACGTGGAGAGAGAGGGAGAGAGGAGAGAGAACAGACAGGAAAAAGACAGAGTGCCCCAGCTCTACCTGGACTTCTACCTGCTTCTCTGCCGCTTACAAGAACTCACATTGCCAAAAGAGAGATGAAGAAGACAGAGAACGGTCAGGAGGAGAGGAGGGGAGAGAGGGATGAGAGGGAGCTGGACAATGTGACATAGGAAGACAGTAGTTTCTCATGGAAGCCGCTGGCTGCAGTGCCATCAGAATAGCTCTCTGAGAGTCCCAGAGCATGCCTCACCACCTCTACCTGCCTCTACGCCTCTAACAGGGACTGATATTGTCCTGAAGTGTGGGGGTAAAGGAGGCAGAAAAAAGGATGGACAGATACATAGATAAGTAACAACACTAGCCTCTCTACCTCTGTTAGACTTGCATTGCCCAGAGAGATGGAGAAAGGAAGAAATGAAGGGGAAAGAGAGACGGAGGAGGCAGAAAGGATAGATATGCAAGATAGATGAACAACACCACTAAGCCGTATGTACCACCGCATCTACCTCTCTGTCTCTCTTCCCTCCATCCAGCAAGACCCGCAGCAGAAGGGACTGAACCTGTTGGATACACTAACCCACATTGTGTCGCCTTAGAGTCTTTTGAAGTTTTGAATTTTACACTGGAGAGTCCCGGTGCAGATGACATACAGATGTAGGCTGAGGTTTCCCAAAAGCATCTGACTACTAAGGTCATCTTTGTCTCATTTGGGCCTCCTTGATCAATATCTCCCCGTGTTTATCAATATCTTCCCCGCTGGAAGATTAAAAGAAAATGAAATACAAGACCAAAAGTAATGAAAATGTGAAAAATGTGTGCAAAGAATTGGAATTACAGCCTGAAATGTGTTTACATTTAAAAGAGCTTTTTATACAATTTTTGTACATTATACTGAATAGACCTACAATAGAACAGGTGATTTTATTGCTCAGACCGTTTTGGGAAACCAGCTCTAAGCTGTAGTAATGCACTCTAAGTATATACAGGAGGTGGAGTGTCTGTGCTTATCATGAGTGCCTCACCAGGGACACTAGTGCTGGGACTAATAACAAAGGATTGGACATTGATGTGCCTTCACAGAGAGTTCGGTCAGTTTTCCTTATGGGCGACATACTGCTGACACTTCACCAGGGCTAAATGGGATTCTGAAAGTCAGCTGATGTAGAAGCAGCGCAGTTAGCAGTGTCAGTGGACCAGGATCACAGAGCTAATATGGCTGCTACTAAAAATGGCAGTGTCCAAACTTAGTCTGTCTGAGGCTCTGGGTGTGATTCAGACATACGAATATGAAACCTGCTTAGAGAGAAATATCACTAATGTGGTTTATGTTTCAAATGGGTAAAAACAGCCACTGCACAATCACCGTTCCTACATCTCTTGTGAAGGCAAGGGCAGATAGAGAAACACAATGTGAGATTCAGTCCTTGGTTACTAGTCCTATCACAAGTCTATGGTAGCTATGAAGTCATCCTACCACAAAGAACCCTGGGAATACCCCAGCTGTGCCTTTTAGACCCTTAAATGTGGAGACAGTTAAGGCATCTGGGAAATGTAGGCCTTTGTCTTTTACCTCAGTAATCTGTGAGCAGCACAGCTGACCTCCACTGGTGTATGCGGTCTTCTGAAAACCCTGTACATGTTACCATGAAATCCAGGAAATCTAATTATTCCCTCTGCCCTCTTTTCCAAACATGGGACCAGAGGCAGTTTAGGGAATTAGAGGTTATTGGACAATCAGTTCCCAAAAGACACATTATGCAACAGAGCATTGACACACACGCACACACACATGCATGTGCACATGCACATATGCAGGTATACACACATAGAAATAGAGAGAGTTTGTGATGTTTAACACAAATCTGATCCACCAGCTCTGTTATGACATTTTGTCACAATTATCATAAGACAGAAACGCAAACACACAACAGAATATTAGAGGACATGTCTGTCTACATTTGTCCGCCTGTCTGTCTATATGCTGGTCTTCTATCTGCTTTTCTGATTGTCTGTCTGTCTGCTTGTGTCTCTCAGTCTGTCTGTCTTTGTTCAGAATAAGGATCACTTTAACTTGCCAAGTACAACCAGTGTACAATGAACTTGACCTGGTTAACTGGTGTTTACACACTAGGTGCAGGACAAAACGTATAGGACTTCATAGATACTGCAGACAAGGAAAAAGAGTAATTACCAATTGACAGAGGCAGCCTACTAGGGAGCCTCCTTAGTACATAATATTCTGTTTTTTAGTCCATCTGCGTCTTTGTCTGTCTGTGTGCCTGTCTGTCCTGTTCTGCCTGCATGTTTATATTTGTCTGCCTGTCAGTCTTTATGGCTGTCTCACTGGCT